>NC_057794.1:362644003-362852343 GCF_018294505.1 Triticum aestivum
TTGGGTGTGAATGTAGTTGCGTAGGTCACAACATAGTTGCAGGGTTGATAGTGCCATCCTTTTCGCTCCATGTGGATTGAGCACTTACTTATCATGGATTGTGCTACATAGCCCTATGCACTTGCAGGATGTCAGTACTTTTGTCCGACTAGTAAAAAAAGTCTATCTTGTAACAGTCCAGCCGAGTAAGAAATTACAAGGAAACGGCCTATATTGTACCACGTTATTAGGAGAGATAAAATTTTAATCCCATTCCACCTTGTAAAATTTACATATGTAAGATGTGCTAGTAAATAAATGTATGAAGTGTACCATGCAAGGTTTCCCCTACCGTGAGGAGGGGAGCATCCTTTTAGTATTTCCCCAAGCTTGGAGGCGGTTGTGTATGAATAACTGACCGAGGCAAGTGAACATGAGTACGGGGATACCGAAGGAGGATTTTTGCTCAAAACCACCTATGGCACATGGAGTATTAGAGGCGGTTTTTAAAACTACCTGCGCCGACTTGAGTATTAGGGTGATTGACTTAGAGGCATAACAGAAAACCTCCTCCGGACCATGTACCAATACCATCGCTATTACCCGTTTCTATAGTAGTGAGAATAGCCACATGGAACCACCGCTTTTGAAGAAAAACATGCGGTATACATTGTGGGGACAGCCGGACAGTGGAAACCAATAAATCATGTGAGGAAGGTTTTTTTTTTAAAACCCTTCCCCTTTTGCATGGGGTCCTAACATGGGTATGTAAGGGTAGTGTAAATAGGAACTTACCCTGCAAAGCTTGCAAGTGGCACTTGCTTCACAAACAAGATTATTCCACAGGAAGATTCTGGACTTATAGCGCAAAACTCTCACTTTTGGGCCCACCAACCTAACTTTTGTAAGACCTTGGCCTCTTTATGGGGTTTTCATGTCCCTGTGACCCATTATAACACAAATAAAGAGAATAACAACATGGAACCACCACTATTGAAGAAAAACTAGGAGGTATATGTTGTGGGCCCTTCGGACGGTGGGATGCATGAAATCGCAGGAGGAAGGGTCGTAAACCCTTCCCTTTTGCAACTTGTCCTAACATTGGTACGAAGAGTGGTGTAAAGAGGAAAAGGTAATATGCAACTCTGGAGTGGCACTTGCTTCACAAACAGGACTACCCTGCAAGAAGATTATGGACTTATAGCGCAAAACTCCCATTTCCGGGCCCACCAACGTAGCTCTTGTAAGACCTTGGCCTCTTTTGGGGTTGGCCATGTACCATGACCCATTCTAACACAAGCAAAGAGAATATCCACAAGGATCCACCACTTCTCAAGAAAAACTAGGGGGGTATACGTTGTAGGGGCCGTCAGACATTGGTCGCTTTTTGGGTTTTCATGTCCCTATGATCCATCCTAAGACAAACAAACAGAATATCCCCATCGAACCACCACTTTTGAAGAAAAGCTAGGGGCATACATCGCAGGGACCGTTGGACAGAGGGACGCATGAAATCGTGTGAGGTGCGTCGGAAACCCTTCCTATTTTCTATGGGGAGGGTCCTAATATGGGTATTGAAGGGTCGTGTAAATAGGAAAAGGCCAATGCACAACTTTGAAGTGTCACTTGCTTTACAAACATGATTATTCCGCAAGAAGATTCTGGGCTTGTAGTGCAAAACTCCCACTTCCAGTCCCACCAACCCAACTATTGGAAGACCTTGGCCTATTTTTGGTTTGGTCATGTCTCTATGACCCATTCTAACACAAATTGAGAGAATAGCCATATAGAACCACCACTTTTGTATGGAGACTAGGTGGTATACATTGCTTGTCTCGCCGGACAGTGAGACGCATGAAATCACGCGAGGAAGGGTAAAAAAACCTCCCCCTTTTGCATGGAGTCCTAACATGGGTATGTGAGGGTGGTGTAAAGAGGAAAAGACAATTCACAACTTTGAAGTTGCACTTGCTTTGCAAACAGGACTATCCCGCATGTGGATTTTGCACTTATAGCGCAATACTCCCACTTCTGGCATGCCAACACAACTCTTGTAAGACCTTATATTAGCATGTTTTTGGCTTGCTCATATCCCTATGACCATTCCGACACAAATAAAGAGAATATCCACATGGAACACCCACTTTTGAAGAAAAACCAGGGGTATACGTTGTGGGGCCCGCCGGACAGGGGGCATTGAAATATTGCGAGGAAGGGTCACAAACCCTTTCCCCTTTTCCATGGGGTCCTAAAATGGGTATGTAAGAGTGGTGTAAAGAGAAAAAAGACAATACACAATTTTAAAGGGACACTTGCTTCACAAACAAGACTATCCCGCAGAATGATTGCGGACTTATAGCGTAAAACTCCCACTTCCGGGCCCACCGGTCCAACACTTGTAACTATATGAAATAACTATCTCTGGGCTGATTTCCAAGTCAATATTCATAGCTCTTCACATTCCATTCCTATGTACGCGCCAACATCAGTGTGATGCTTCTTAGCACCGATTTATAAATAGGTATTTCTCAGTCCTAAGGAATAGCAAAACCTATAATTATAACTACTCCCGGTCAATGACATTGTACGCCTGTTTGCATGGGACACCAGGCTTGTTTGATAAATAAGCATGCATGTGGAATTGTTGATATGGATTAACTCTTCAAGAAAGTAGGCTTTTTTCCCCTCAAAAAAGAAAGAAAGAAAGTAGGCTTTTCACCGAAAATACTCAATGGAGCTCGGCCTCCATGGAGGCCGAATTTCAAATGTGCATGTTTCAGAAAAAATTGAAAGAAAAACACATATATATAGATAAATAATGCACAGTTGTGTAAATTTTCAGGAAGAAATACGTTAAAATTAATGCAACACAAACAAACAAATCTAGGGTTTTTGGTAGATGCATTATTCATCCTCAAAGTTCATGATTTTTTTTTCACAGATCGCATTTCAAGGTATTTCATTCTGAAATTTTACACACATACACATCACATCTTTGTATATATGTAGAATTTTTTTTAGTCTTTTTTAACTAAGAGGTTTAAATTTTGGATTTTCCAAAAAAAATTGGCCTCCATGGAGGCCGAGCTCCAAAACGCCCCACTCGTCGCTTTTCACCCGTGTTTTATAATCACTTCTAAAGGACCACGACCCCAGTACCTGCCGGTGCTGCAGAGAGGGGACACAACGTAGAAGAGCAAGGTGCTAGTATTAATATTAGTATTACATGCCAGTTTAATTTACTATGGACTGAAGGTGCTATATACAAATACTGTGCCCTGAAGAATATTTGAACTGGAGAGGGGTGTTCCACCGCACGGTGGTTGCACGATAGCACCACAAAGCTTCATAACAGTATTACTTCTCAGTTCTCACAACCAGTTGACATGGCTGGCTAGTAACAGTATTAATTTCAAGGCTGAAGCAGCCGGCATAATTTCAGAAGAGTCTTGGACGAACTGCAGAGATTTGCAGCATGCATGCGGTGCAGCAAACAAAGTCAGAAGCGCGTCAGAAATCGGTAGACATCAGATGCATGAGGCAGCTGGGAAAGAATTGCGCACGAGAACCAACCCAAGAAGCTAGCACGACAATGTTCATAGCAGATCGATGCGGATATCTGTACATGTAGGAGAAGGATTAGGTTCTGACACTGACCTGACCTCCTCTAGCCCCTACCTTGCTTAGGGAGGAGAGCCTTGTGATCGATCTCCAGAACGACACTGCTTCAAGAAACTTGAAAGTGAAACGTACCCAAGCATGAGTTGCATATACTCCTACATTGGTGCTAATTGTTATCATATGCAGGGAGCAGGGAACGAGACTGTACACTGTAGTGTAATAAGTATATAAAGGGAAGCGATAAATACTTTTCTTTTGTCAATGAAGGGGAGCCATAAATCTATAGAACGGGGCGTATCAAGCCATAATCTGTGTGAATGTATCTCATGATGCAGAGGTTCAGAGAGGTTTGATACATTCTTTCATTGTCAAGGGGAAAACTCAGACTAAAATGAAGAACAATATAATTAACTAGCTAGTTTAGCAAGCAAATAATCATACGTAAGATGCATATCGTCAAGAAACAACCCATCTGATCTGAATGTTACACATAATGCAGGAGCTATATACGTACGCAGGCTGCCCCAATCACGCATTGCCTCTCTGGACTGGATCAAGTTCGCGTGTCAGTACTAAGTACTAGTCTTTAATCTGGCCTTGAATTCACAATCCAAGATCCAGGGAGCACTGCCTCTCCTTACCCGCCGTCGACGACGTTGACGACGACGGCGAGGGCAGCAGCTGCTGCAGGAGCGTTGAGGTCACCGTCTGTGTGACTCCGCAGGTGCCATCGTCTTCCGTGGCCGGGCTATCGAGGTTCACGCCGAACAGCCGGACTCGCTTAGGCATAGGCCTCGCCGGCGGCTCCAGTACGGAGGCCGCGGCGCGCACCGGCACGGACTTGAGCACCACAGCCGCTGGCACCTGCTGCCGCAGGAATAGCACATGACGATTGGACCCCGAGGCAGCGGGGGGGACGCCGTAGGTGGTGCCGAAGTCCCGCCGCCACGGGCAGAACGGCACAGACGGGAGGAGCGGCAGGCGATGTGACAAAGACGACGTCGCCGGTGGCGGGAAAGCTACGGTGGCGCTGTAGGATTCGGCCGGGCGCCGGCGGCGGAAGTCGATGTAGAGGCGGTCGCGCGCGGCGCCGTCGCCGACCCCGCGGCCGAACAGGACGGTGTCGCCGGCGCCGAGGCTCTTCTCCTTCACGAAGCGGCTCCAGCCCTTGGTCATCACGTAGCTCTGGCTGCTGTTCCAGTACGAGTACCGGAACCGCCACGCCTTTCCCGCGCGATCCTCGAAGCTGAGGACCATCCCCTTGCCGCCGCTACCCTCCGCCGCCAGCGCTGCGGCAGCGCCATCGAGCGGGAAGTAGCGCTCGGCGTGCTGCTTGGGGATGACCAGGCGGTTCAGCTTCCCCACGTCGCTGGGAGTCACTACCTTCTCGAACATGTGCTCTTTCTCCACCACCGACGACGACGCGCAAACCCTCTCGGATTCCTCGCCACCGGCCGGTGCGGTTGGCGAGAACTCCATGGACTTGGCGCGCTAGCTCCCTCCCAACCTCCCGAGCTTGAGGCACCAAGGTGCTGACTTTGACTGGTTGTATGCTATTTCTGGGAGCCGGGATGGCACGCAACAGTACTATAATCAGCTATTCTTGGAGAAAAGAATTAGGGCTATGCCTATCAGCTTACTATAATATGGGCCTCGAGATTTCTTCGGATGATTGGAAAACTGGAATAGATATGCGAGTATGCCATGGGTGAACAGATGCCAGAAACGGGGGGTAGCTAGCTAGCTCATCAGGGGGGAGCACAATGAAGGTTCTTGGATCTTGGTGTGTGTGTAGTGGGTATAAGTGTATGTATATGGGATAAGGTAGGAGAGAAAAGGTCAGGAACAATACAAGCAGCCCATGCCAGCTGCTTTCTTCTTTAAGGAGGAAGATGAGAGGGGGCGAGAGGTGGGGAGGAGGGAGGGAGATGGTTGTGAGGACGTGTGGGGTCCACAGGCTACGAATGATAGGGTTTGAGAGATCATGTGATGGAGCATGTCCCTCTCAACGTCCCAATTGTGTGTGATCGGTCAGCTCTCTATATATGGATGTGTGATTCTGATTGGTTTGCTAGCTGTGGTAGCCCCTTCGGTTAACAATTTGTGTGGCATACTGGCACGAGCTATCGGTGAAATGGATGGATCGATGGGTGAACAATCTGTGTGGGGCACGATATTTTCTAGCTTTTCATCACAGACCCTCATGAATCATGGGATTGGATGACCTAAGAGTTGCGTTGTATTCCCACAAAATAGGTTGCATCCACTATATAAAAGAAATCTCGATTCTGAAAAAGAAAGAAATCTCATTCTGAAAATGACACTCAACATGTGTTTCTTTTTACATGGTACTAGGTGATAGGGTAACCTCGTGCATTGCTGCGGGAAATGGTCGCACTATATTTCGTTGAGATTTGGTTGTCCATAATCTGGATATGAGGTGAAAAAGTGGAAATATATATTATTTATTAAACTGGATTATCATATTTTGTGAAATATTTATGAAATATAAATAGCAATTCACATGCATGTTGAGAGAAATAGTGGTGGAGTTGATAAGATGGCATGTGTGGTGAGTTGAAACGGGTGCACGCTACGAGAAAATATAAGTACATAGCATTTTCCATGCATGTTGAGAGAAATAAAAGTAGTGGGGTTGATAACGTGGCGTATATGGTCAAGTGACATGTGGGCATATTGAGATAAATATATTTAGTATAGTGAGAATCAACTATTTAGGTTTGTAGGATTTATTATTTCCGTATGTTAAACCTAGTTGCGCGTAGGTGGTTACGAAAAAATAAAAACCACTTGTAGGAATTAAAACTTGCCATTTGTTTTAAAACATATGACTGAGAGACTGAGATGCCACTCAATCTCAGGAGAGACCAACTACGATGCAAATTCAGCTTTAGGCATAGCATGGCAACTAATTAACATCACATAGATATGAAGAAAGTAACAAAAACAACTTCACAACATTGATATAAGATATATATTCTATGATACAAAATTTGGAGTTCAAACTGAATACATGCACCAGCAAAACAGAGACAAATTAAGAGTTGTATTACGTCATTACCTTGTTGAAGGCATTATCTACTTACTATTGTGTTTGTCTTCTTTGATTGGTCGCATCAACCAGGATGAAAATCCTTGTCCAGACCATTTATGACCGCACGTGGCAACGATGAGGCAAGGATGTTTATCCTTTTTGAAGGCGATGTTGCGGAAGAAGTCGATTTATTTGTAGGTGTTTCTTTATATCTTGTAATGGTTCGGTCGTGGTTTACATTGTTATGTACTCTGCATAATAATTATATGAATGGTTGTGTGCATCACAATGCTGCAAAGGTCGGGTGTTTTAATCTCCTTTCAGAAAATAAAAAAAAAGAATTGTGTTGTAATTGATTGTGAATAGTACGTGGGTACTGCTCATAGCAGATTTTATTTTCTTTCTCGACATGTGGATTGGCTTAATTCGGACTTGAAATTTGATGGCCCGATAGATGCATATTGTCTTGATATTGTCATTTTATTTTCAAGTTTTTCATGACCTATCATATCAGTAAATCGTTAGATTGCATACGAGTTGCTCCCGAAACTCGACACGTATCAGTTGCATATAACCAAAATAACCACTCCCTTGTCCATTCGACCAACCCCATATTGTGTGTATATCGCCAAAAAATAGAGTCAGTATATACTAATATGAACAGCATGAGTTGGTCGTGACACTTCTAATTTTACCTGCTTGATATCTTTTACCCTATTTGATAATTAACCGTAAGTGTATTGGTGAACGAAGAATGTTATAACCTCCTTTAACCACTTTATGCTTAATAAGGTCTATTGATTTTTATCTTAAATGCTTTATAACCTCCCTTAACCACTTTATGCTTAATAAGGTCTATTGATTTTTATCTTAAATGCTTTAAGGAATCTTAGCGTAAGAAAACCTGTCAAGAGAATTCTACTCTTTTCGTGTCCAAATATGTTTGCAGAAACTGGTTTGCATGTGCATGATTACTATGTTATTCATTCAAGTTATGTTCACAAAAAGTATTGTTCATACAAGTACTAGGTTGTGTGATTCTTTTGATATGAGCAATAATCCATATCTTTGTCGTTAGGGGCTCATGGTATAAATTGGGCAAATTCTTTTTGGCATAATTAATCCTTACGAACTATGACCTCTCACTTGCTTGATCAATGTTCATTATATTTTCCTTCGGGCGGTTTGAGACGACCACTTCAATTGAGGGTATACTTAAATAAAATATTGGTTTGTACATTACATTATATTTTCATCCATCATATTCTGGAATTAATTAATGTGCATTGCATGTGTACGATTGCTAGTTTTGTAGAAAGATATATCTTATGTTAATGTTGTATAGCTAGTTTGGGTCGATGTAACAATGTAGTTTCCAGGGAGAGGCATCACGCTCGCCTCCCGGGTCGCACGCGCGTGCGGCTCCGGAGGCCCCCCCAATCCTTAGCCCCCAGGTCCTCAGATCCCCTTCCCCGGCCGCTGCCGCCGCCAGCGCCGGCGGTGGCGGCCGCGCCCAGCCGACGAAGGCGGCGGGCGTTGGCTGCGCCCTCTGGACGGCTCCCCTTCGCGCGGAGCGGGATGTCCCTGAGGCGGCCTTGGTGGTGGGGGGCTCTCACGGTGGGGAACGCGGAAGTGCGACGGCGCGCGCGGATCCAGGGGCGCAGCAGGGAGGCGGAGGTAGGTGGAGCACCGGCTCTGTTGGTGGCGGCGGTGTGAGCTCAACCATGGCGGCGGCGCCGCCGAGGAGGCCCTGCCAGGAAGGGATCTTGGCGGGCAGCGGGTGGCCGGCCGGCCGCTGTGTGAGGAGCGCGCGGTGATGCCCCGGTGGAGTTGGCGCCGGAGTGTGGCTGGAGGCACGGGTCAGATCCCTGCTTGTGGCAGTCCCCTGGTGTGGGTGAAAGCCGACTTTGCTGGATCTGGCCCTGCATGGCTTGGTGGGATGTTGCTGCTCCTCGTCTGTGATGTTGAGGGTGGTATGGGTCGCGTTCTCTCGGCAGTGAGGGTTGGAGAAGACCATGGCTGCGCAGCCTCGATGGCAATTTGCTGTGGTGGCGGAGGTGCAAGGCGTCATGGACGGTACTGCCCAATACCTTCAAGGAGTGGAGTTGCGCGGCATTATGGATGAAAATCCAGTCCGGTTTTGGCCGGGCCGGCGACGATGGCACCCGTGGGTGTTATTCCCCTCCCTGGAGGCGTCGCCGAGTGTGTCGCCAAGTCCCTCGCTTGCTTGGTTTTGGCAGTGTTCTCCGGGCGAAAGCCTTGATTCGGCGCTGAATCGGCACGATGGCGGCGTTCTCGACGTCGTCACTCTGTTGGGAGCATCGTGCCAGGAGACTTGGAGTTCCTATGTTGCGCTCCTCCGGTGTTCGCCATTACCCGGATCGTTCTTTCCCGGCGCAATGTATGGTCGTCGCCTGTGATTCCAAGACGATGCCTTTCTCAGGTCGGATCGAGTCCGGTCATCCTCTTGCCCTCTCAGGGGGGATGGTGCGTTGACAAGGGAAGCTTGGAGGGAGCGGCCGTTCTTCGGAGGTGACCGACATCGGTCGAGACGCGGCGAGGTTTTCTGTTTTGGGTAGGCTTTTTGCGTTGTGGTTGTGTTGTTGTGGGTGGCTGTCCTTGGACTAGCCGGTTGTGGAGTTGTGCTACGCTCGTTGTTCGCAGCGAGTGGTAATCGTCTTGTATTTAATATTCTCTTCTTCTATAAAGCTATGATACGTAATTTGCGTAGTCTCGAAAAAAGCAATGTAGTTTCCACACATTCATATTTTTCTCTCGGACCATGCAGTTGCATGCGAACTTTGATACAAAAATGGACAGCGAGGATATATAGAACGTACACTGGTATAGGGGTACAACCAGAAATTTCCCATTCATTAATTAGGAGATTATACAATGCCAAAGAAGGCACGTTCATAGATAAAACCAACAACTAAGGGACGAACCATACGGCACAAAACTCTGATCAACTTCTGATGATCACTGCTCCATGGATCAGTACGAACTATATTCCGGTGGCGCCAGCGCTGCTGTGCGGTATTTATTTCAATTCATGCATGACACACAGGTATTGATGACACGCATATGCTGTATGATGCAGTAGTTTACTGTTGTACCTCCTGTCCATTTAGAACTGTCAGCGCGCGCAGCATGCACCACCTGCGCCATGTTATTGATATCATTTCCTGGCCTCGGCTACGTGAAACTTGACCGCGTCTCCTGTCCTTTGCTGCGGACAAGTGCTCAACAGTAACTTAATCTGCGGCTAGCTAGCCGCCTGCAGGTTCGTCGCCCCCTGGGCTGACAGAATCATCGTATACTGTCCCATTCGACGGGTGCATTCATAAGTTCGCTACACTTGAAGTGCTGAATATACTAAGGGATTGCCGACCTGTACCTGTAGTCGCCAAGCTTAGCTTCTTAGATGAGTACTGCAGTTAATTTGTTGCTCTCTAAGATCAACTGTAAATCTGGCCGAAAAACCTAGCTATACCTTGCCAGATTATACTTGTACGGATTTGATTAGCTCGTCTAGAATCGAACTGCTTGCTTTCTCTGCACTCGCATAGTTTTTCTCAGATGCAATAAACCACGCGGGCGGCATGGGCGCGTGATTCGCGCAAGTGGATCGTATTGTTATCAAGCTAAGAGAGAGGTCCCGGCTGAGACCATGGCAATTTTCTAACCAGTTCGCCTCCCAGATTCCGTGGGGGACCGGCCGGCCGGCCTCCGGAATGCGTTCTGCGTACATGGTAAATCTCTGCTCTAATGAGAAGTTAATTTGATGAGGACACTACGCTACGTACAGAAGCAAACAGTGCATATGTGCGCGTGCATGGCTACGCTTTGAATGATAAATACTCAGCGGCAGAGATGTCTTGATGTAATTTTTGCTGAGCTGGATGTACACATGCATGTTGAGAATTGAGATCGATCGATGATGCATGGTTGTTTTTTAGACCAAAAGGGCTCATGCATCTCGTCTCGTGCCCCGGTCGATCGATCCAACTTTCACTGAAATGCATGTCGAGATGATAATCATATGCACACACTGCAGGCAGCTTAGCCGCAAGTACGCGTACGTTCCAATTTTTTTTAAGATCTCGAGGGGCGGCCTTTTGAGATCCTGAGGTGTCGAGCTGCCGATGGAAGGGCAAGATTAATTAGGTTATCGGCTTCAGGGCGGCCAGCACCTGCAATCATAATGCTCGATCAGATCGAGACCGCCCAATGAAACCGCGCGCTGATCACAGCGTACGCTCACTTATATTATCGCTGGGGTTAAAGCAGGAGGTGACAAAGATAGCTGCTAGCCTAGCTAGATTAGGATGAAGATATGGTTATTTAATATATTTGCACATATAAAGCATATGGGGAGACGCTGCAGATCAGATGAATAAAAATGGAAGGCTGCTGCATTTCTTTTTAATTCAGTAACTGATCAGGAGCTCCGTGCAGTCATGCTGCTGTCAAGGAGAGCTTTGCTTTTCCCAGAGTACGTACATCCAACATCGAACATCTTGTATGTAGTATATGTTGCACATCCTACTGGGAACCCGTCCAGTGCGGAGCCAGACCAGGTTTTAATTTGTGCGCGTGTGTTCCATGGATTTTAACTGACTTTGTAGACACATAATTAACTGAAAATCGCAATCAGCGTGTGAAGACCGCGATAAATTATAGTACCTGTCTTATATTTTAGAAAGGAGAAAATATGCAAGAAGATGGTTATTTTTTGCCCATCAACTAATGTAGAGCCTAGAGAGCTTCAGAAAAGAAATTATAAGTGAGAAAATACAAAAAATGTGAGGAGCGGGAATGTGTCAAATTTGGGGAACTAAAAAGGCACATCTCTCTCAAAAAAGGCATATATATTCTTTTCCCTTAAAATCGTTCAAAACCAGAACATAAAATGATTAATTTAGAAATATTATGAGGGAGATCACTCAAGCAATTAGAGAGAACACAAATAATAAAGGACGCCGATAGGTGCCACATGTGTGGGCGTTAGGGAGTCCGTCCACACATTTTGTGTGGTGTATAAGAGGAACAGCCCACACACCTACGTGTGGGCAAAACAATTAGCGCCTACACGTCTCTTTTTTCCCTCCCGATCCCTCTCACACGCGTGCGTGTGGGCGAAGTTGATAACGCCCACACGCCCGTATGTCAGGCCTCGTACCTCCTGGTCCCGCACGCCACGGGTGACGGTCACCGCGCGCCCGCAGTTGCCATGGTCCAGACCCTCGTCCATGATCGTTTAATTGCTGTTGTCATGTCGCTGAACTACGGTTGCCATGTCGGACAACTGCAGTTGTCATGGTTGCTCAACTGCAGTTGCCATGTATGGTCTGATCTAATGTAGTTGCCATGATTTCATAACTTTAGGAGTTGCCACATACTAACACTAGGCAGTTGAGAGAGTTGCCATGTGCTCACAAGCATGCTAGGGCAGTTGCCATGTAAAAAGGAAGAGTTGCCATCTGCTTACGTGCACGTTAGGGCAGTTGCCATGTACATGCACGTTAGGGCAATTGCCATGTACCATGCAAAAACATATGACAACTCGGTAAAAGAGAGTTGCCATCTGTTTACGTGCACACTAGGCAGTTATCGTGTACCCTGCAAAACACATGGCAAACTTGGGTAAAAAAAGAGAGTTGCCACCTGCTTATAAAAGCACACTAGGGGCAGTTGCCATGTGCAGTGCAAAAATACATGGCAACTAGCAGCTTGGGTGTGGGAGAGGAGAAGGGTGTGTGGACAAGATGCCAAATGCCCACACACGAGCCCTTGTGTGTGCGTGCAAAGTGGCGTCTGGGCGAACTGCTGAACGCCCACACACCAGCCCCTCCTGTGTGGTGAAACGGCCATGTGGGCGACCGGCTGAACGCCCACACATCAGGCCAGTCCTACGTGGCACTAGAAACATGCCAAGATTCGTGCGCTCACGAACGGACGCGGATCCACGCGTGTGGGCGAGATGCAAACGCACACACGTATGGGCGTTAACATTTCCGATAATAAAACTAGAAATTAGAGGGAAAATATGATGGCCAAAAACTTTGATTCTTGCTTTTGAGAAGAAAAAAAATCTTAATTCCACAATTTACTCAAAACCTCCCATGTTATTTTTCTACACTTAAAAAATGCATTTACTCTAAATTTTCTCATTCTATAGCTAATCAGGCCAGCCAGCCGCCTCCTGTCCTCCCCCTCTTCCCCTTCCTTCTCCTCCTCATGCCCCATACGACGCGCATCCGAAATACTTGCATGCTAGTTTTTTCATTGACAGAAAGAATGAGGCCAGGTAAAGGTAGGTGCTGCATTAGACTTTTCAATGGACTGAAAGCTTGAAATTGCTAAGAATGTTTGGAATCCTACAAGAGATTGGAGTAAATGGAGAATTGCTATATAATTTTAAACCAATCCCATTACGCAAAATACTAGTACATGGGAAAAATATAACCCCGTTAATCAGTAATAGGAAAATTTCTAAAAATTACCATTATTCCACTCAACTGTCAAGCCCTAAGTATATGCGAGCATGAGGAAAAATATCAGTCCTAACTCATGGAGAGAGGCAAGCAATATATTTCAACACTTCCCCTAAGGCCTAGGCTTTTGTGGTCCTTAGATGTGTGATCGATGTAGGCCGCAAATTTTTTTAATGATGCGTAGGCAAGGTCTTGAACCCCAAAGATATAACCCCGTTAATTAGTAATAGGAAAATTTCTAAAAATTACCATTATTCCACTCAACTGTCAAGCCCTAAGTATATGCGAGCATGAGGAAAAATATCAGTCCTAACTCATGGAGAGAGGCAAGCAATATATTTCAACACTTCCCCTAAGGCCTAGGCTTTTGTGGTCCTTAGATGTGTGATCGATGTAGACCGCAAATTTTTTTAATGATGCGTAGGCAAGGTCTTGAACCCCAAAGATATAACCCCGTTAATTAGTAATAGGAAAATTTCTAAAAATTACCATTATTCCACTCAACTGTCAAGCCCTAAGTATATGCGAGCATGAGGAAAAATATCAGTCCTAACTCATGGAGAGAGGCAAGCAATATATTTCAACACTTCCCCTAAGGCCTAGGCTTTTGTGGTCCTTAGATGTGTGATCGATGTAGGCCGCAAATTTTTTTAATGATGCGTAGGCAAGGTCTTGAACCGAAGATCTTTTGGTTCGGATACTATTTTGAATTTATGCTCTAGCCAATTTATTTAAAAGAATGAACTGGCGAAGAGGGGCGGAAAATATATTTCGACATGCACCGCATCGGTCATGCATACGGCCAAATCAGCTCGGTCCAATAAACTCCTTTTGATCTTTTAAAGCAATTTCCACCTTTTAGTTAATGGATCTATCAAATGAGCGCCTATTATATCTGCTACGCCACATGCACGTCATAACTGGGCCTGAGCATAGATATTCCATAGGATCCCCAGACCTAGCATTCATGAATCATGGATACGTCCTACATATAGTTAAGCACAGTGAGTCTGCATATGTTTTGCAGCGCATGATGTTAATGAATCCGCCTAGAGACGGAGCTAAGCTAGGCCGCTAGGCCCTCGACGCAGAGACGCGCGTGCATGCATGAGAGAGGGAGACGAAGGGGTCCCGGCCGGCCCGTGAGAGCTCGCGGTGCGTGGTGGGGGAGGATCTACGTACGTACGCACAGCGCGCCACACAGCCACCCGGCGGCCACCGCGCTAGCTTAGCTAGGGCATGCATTCAGTAATGGCCCGGCCGGTCGATCGATCAAAAGGGGGCCGGTGGCGATAGCAGGGGACCCCCCTCGATCGATCGGCGAAGGCGACGCATCACGGTAAGTACGTAACGAGAGTGAAGAGGAAGCCAGGATGGCCAGACGGATGGAAGGTACGCGACGCATCTACGGCGCCGCGCCGCATGATCGATGTTATGCTGCTACAGTGCAGCATATATTGTGCTACATGGATGGAGCACTGCGGCGGTAGGATGCACGGTGCGTGCTGCTATCGCAATTGTCAAAGGCTCTAGCTGGCTCTCTCTGCACGTATGTACGTACGTACGCACTACTACGTGACATGGGGATCTCTTATTCTCCTTCCATGGGCACTGTTCACGGCCATGCTTGGCTGAAGATGTACGATCTGGTTCGATCGAGTTCCATCCATCCCCACCGCGTCCACGGTACGTACAGTGCGCACGCGCCGCATGCGGCCACCGGCAGCCGGGACCAACTTGAGCCGCCTCCGCGCGCTTTAGGTTTGTTTCCTCCACGGCACGATCGAGACATGCATGGGCCGGCCGCCGCCGCGCGCGCGTGCCCGCCCGCCTTGCACGACGCCCGCGCCCACCCGTCGTACGTTCAACTTGATGGATGGAGCATCCTACCTATAGCTACCGTTACGTACGCTCGCTGCCGCCGGTGCATCACCATCATCAGCCTTCCTCTTTTTGGTCGAGGATCACATCAGCCTTCCATGACTTGCCATGGAGGGATGTGTACGCACCGCATGTTGCACATGGAGGCGTGGGATCGATCCACACTGAGCTAGGCCGACGCCGCTGCATGTGCATCATCTTCTCCGGGCCGGGCTAGCTGCGCGTACTGACTGACGCACGTACCTGCCGCGCGCGCTAGCTGCCGCTGCGGGCAGGATAAAGATACCACCCATGCACCGTGTCTATTGCTGCGGTACTGCCACTGGCGTCGACCTGTGGCCGGTCGGCACGCGGACCCGCCGGGAGCACAGCCTGCCTGCCGCGACTGCAACATTGACCGTGTTGACTTATTATTCCCCTCTGGTTTTTGGCCTGCACCGAACCACGCCGCATGCTTGTGCATATGTGTTCTATAGTACGTACGTACACTTGTGCCTACCCTGACCCCTGTATGCCTGTATAAGCACGGCACGGTTGTACCTTACGTCCGGTGTATATGTCCCCCGGCCGGCCAGACCTGGACGTACGCGCGGACTCTTGAAACGGCTCCGAGCCAGACACTTGACCTTGACGTGCATGCCGAAGTGAACGAGCGGCAGCCATCCTGTGCGTTGTGTACATACGTACCTCTCACTCTCAGAACTAACATCACATGGCTCGCAGGTTCGTTTAATCTATCAGTGCTAGGTGCGAGTAGGTGATGTACCAAGCTAGCCGATATACGCACTACAGCACAATCCGTTGACCAAACAGAGAAACGAAAATGACTGCGCAGTAGGTATGGCAGGTTCCTGCCAATGTAATAGCATATCAAAAATCTGCCTCAACGTTTCGGAGCAACACGATCGAGCTTAAACAGTTCCAGATTGGTTTGATCGCCTATTAGCCATCATGGAACAAGTTCACCTTGAGCTGCTAACGCTGGCAGAAATCCGTCTTACCGGCCGGTGAACTGAAGAGGAGATCAGCGATCAGGGGTTTGCTTCAGACCCTGCCCTGCAAACATGATAGTTCCCCCACAGTTCGAGGCCAAACATGGTTTTTCGGGTTTACAACGAAACCATCTACCCGTCCGAATGCCCTACCTTGACACCAGCAAGAGACAACACTACAGCAACACCTAGCTACTCACCAAGGAGGCTTACAACGATCCCTAGATATGGCAAGGTTGCACCACAAACAGGGACGGGGAAATCAGAAGATAACATCGCGGGCCGAGATACCCCATAACTCACCAGGAGTGCCCTTCACCATGTTTGAACCGCAGAAAATAGCCTGGAGCAAGCTTTTAGGAAAAGAACCCCCCAAGACCGTCAAACATCTGTCGATGGCACGTTCATCCACTTCATCCTTCTTTACCATGCCCAGCCTCCTAAGCAATATAGCCTGTGCCCCCTACTCTGAGATGGGACACTTTATTTTGACGGTGGAAGGAAGACGAAATCTTCTTGGCGTAGGCCCGTGCGGATGGCGCTTAGCTTTTGCAGTCTTTTGTGCCAAGCCCCCGGCTTCTTGGGGCACACTTAACAACGGCGCAGAATGCAGAGCTTCCTCTGCCAACCCTGAATGATCTTTCTCCATCACTGAAGGTGCATCTTTAAGTCTACACAAAGGTGGTGCTTTGTTAGACGACGAGATCAGGATGGCTGGAGTCTCTCCAGTGACCTCTAGTGGTTCGGTAGCCGATAGCAATGTTGTTTTCTCGAACACTGCAGCAGGCGATGGAAGTAACTGGTGACTAGAGACTCGCAGCCCCACAGCACAAGGGTGCTCCACACCTTCAACAGCCTCAATGGAGGATGCCTCCACATCTGGATGGGACTTCAAAATTTCCAGCCTGGCCATAATAACATCTTCAACCTCATCTGATATGTCCGTGCTTGCATTTAGCTGCTGTTTGTTGCTTTCCAGACCCAGAGAAGTATTATCAGCACAGGACTTCAAAATTTGTAGCCTCGCCAAAACAGCATCTTCGACTGGATATAATCCCTCACTTCCTTTTTCCTGCTGTTCACACTTGTTGTCACCCAAAGGGCTTATTTTGTCAATGCGGGACTCCAAAACTTTCAATCGAGCAAACATTTCATGAACCTCATCTGATGCATGTATACTTGTGTCTAGCTGATGGTTGCTGCTTTCCAAACCCAACGAGGTTATGTAATCAGGGCGGGACTTCAAAATTCTCAGCCTCGCCAAAACATCATCTTCAACGGGGTATGATCCCTTGCTAGGTTCTTGCTGCCTCTCACACTTACTCTCACCCAAAGAGCTTATATTATCAATACGGGATTCCAGAACTTTCATTTGAGCAAATATTTCAGCATCAAGACCATTTACGATGCTCTTATTTGTAGCAATAATGGACCCTGGAGATGATATATCTGAAGGAGGAGGTGGTGGTGGTTGAGTGAGAAGCTCCTGGCCGGTGGAGGAGCTCTGGCATGGACCTGGCAGAGAAGAGGCGCCACTAAAAATATTGTCTCCTTGATCATTCTTCTTGTAGCATGGATGAGGGGTGAGCCCCAACTTATGACAGTAACCACAGTATGGTTCTGAAGGATTGTCGGGCGCGGCCGTGTAAGGCTGTGACACCAATGCAGGCGGCGGAGGCACTGGGGAAGCAGCCGGGACTTGAGCAGCTAAAACATAAGTGGAATGTTGAGTTGTCACTCTATTTATCAGAGAAGAAGATTGACTGCTCTCACTACCTCCTCCATGACATTGCAAGGTCGCAGCACATGAACTGCAATATTTGGCATGATTACGTGGTTGGCCATCAGATATGGTTACTCTGGAGGCTTTTTCACTTTCTGACGGGTCAATTGGAACTGCATTGACCCAAAAAAGTTACATAGGTAAGTAAGGATATTGAAGCATATAGAGAACCTCGATAAATATCCAAATACAGTAATTCACAATCACATCGTTACACCTGTTTGCGTGTTGCTGAAAACTTCCATTGTTGCAAGCTTCATACGGGAACGTTGAAGCTCATATTTGAGTTTACACACCGAAGCTTCTGCTTCAAACCATAATTTTTTGTAAATTGACACTTGAGAAACTTCAGTATCATCGAGCATATTACCCTCTGGGAGCTTAGAAAGAGCCTGAACATAAGAATACATGAGGTTCATACTCGAAAAAAAGAATTGTTCGTCCAAATTAAGAATCAATGTATTCCAAATATGACCAAAGTTACCTGTGAAATAGATGTCTTAAATTCTGAATCTGTGCTCTCTGACACTGAGTGTTCAGGCATTGCCACCAACAAATTGTTTCTCAAGCAACTGATTTGAACGGAGTCCCTCAAACAATCATCGCTTTTTAATGTAGCCTTGTACAAGACAGAAAAACAGAAATGAGTAAAAGCTAACCAACAAACAGTCCATATGTATATTTAATGTCTGAAAAGCAACATTATTTTTGCATGCCACTTGAAGGGGAACTAGTACAGGAGGATAAATGTACCAGGTCAAAGAAGTGAAAGTAATGACTAACGACATATTTTCTGTAAATATGAATCATATACTCATATCACAAGCACCGGTTACGTCGGGTGTTTTAACAACTTTCATATCTTCCATCAGTTAATAAAACTAATATATCTGAATTTCATCACTGAGTTCAAACTTCTAATCAGAACATCTCAAGTGTTACACTGGTTTTCATGAACTACAATTTCCGGTTGTAGCTGAGCAAAACATTTTGTTATCTGAATTTAGTACGGTCGTCTCGGTAATAGTATGTCTAAGTTGATTTTCCTGTTTTGGTGGAGCTATATTGCAGGTCTAGTATTTTGGATTGCAACAATTTACCAGTTATCATCACATATTCGTAGCATATTCAGGTTGTGAAGCTCTCTATAAATCTGGCAGCTTTTCTATGGTCTAAAAATTGTGACATAAATAACTATGCGATATAAAGGCATTTGCAAAGTACCTTGCCTCCTTTGGAAGAAGCAGCTTTAAGATTTCGAATAACAGATTTCAGAATCTTCTCTTCATATTCCTGTAACGAAGAACCACCATTGCAAGTAGACAGAAGCACTACTGACAAATTGTGTATTAGCTTCAGGAATGTGGCCTGATTCCTAGAGCTAGAGTCAGACATCTGCAACAAGTTCTCCTCAGCATCTGGATGGCAGTGAGAGTGTTCTTGACCTTCTTTTGTAAGTATTTGAGTGTTTGCATTTTTCTCTGCCTCTGCTGCTCGACAGGAAATATTTCCAACTGTGATTTCACTTGTCAGACTCTTAACAGGAAATGAAGGAGCAACATCAATGGGGCTTGTCGCAGGGCCTGAAAGATCCTTATTCAGATGATAATGTCCTGCATTTTCAGCACCAATATGATCAAACAGTTTACTTAGGAAGGCATTCTGTTGCTGACAGCGAACTTATAGTACAAAACCATTAGTAGACTGAACTTTCTCGACAAGTTCCTGGATTGGTGAGGTTGCTCTGCTTGCTCGTGTATTAACTTAATTAGTTTATTTATCAGGCAAGAGCCTTTTACAATACACCCGTTGCAATTAGCAAGCGTTGTTATGTGCAATTATTCATTGCTGAAGTTGATCTCCTCCAAGTAATCCAACATAAATTAAAATGTCAAGCAAGAGCCTTTTATAATGCACCCATTGCAATTAACCAAGCTTTATCATGTCCAACTACTCATTGCTGAAGTTCATCCTCTTCAACTGATCCAACACAAAATAAAATGTTCTTCACAAGAAGTTTGTTAACATGTATAGCAGTAAATGGGCCACCTTCTTGCAAAGTTATCTGCTAAAAAAATTATTAACCACCCACACATCCAAAATAGAAAATACCGTTTCAAACTAGCATAAATGAAGAACTATTAACAAGTTAGTTTATCTTTTTCAATATTGACAAAAAAATAATTTTATCTTTTTTATACATTCCGAGTATACAATATACACTGGAATCAGTATCGATGGAGATGCCACCTTCCACTGGAAGAAAAATAAGCATTAATGAGACAAACAGGGCGTCAAACCTGGGGTTTGATCCCTGGTGAACTGTGATTACAACCACCCCACTTCTATTTAATAATTTCCTATGTCGCATGCCCTCTTATACACTGAAATCTACTATAAGAAGCAACAAGAAACACAATTGAGATTTGCTGGAGTTGATTATCACAGTGGTGCACAACGGTGGAGGCAGTTCTGAGGGGTGAGCAGAGAGGGCAGATAAATATGGCACACACTATCTGTTTGTTAGGTTATTACTAGATAATTGCCCGTGTGTTGCAACAGGGTATAAATATTCTAGTACATTAGCCCATGATTTACCTTCCCATATTAATGTGATTGTGTAAATAAATGTTCATAAAATTCTGCCCGTGATTTATTATCTAAATAGAAACCACTTATTTGGTAAGAGTTTATTGGCTTACCAGAAAAAATATGATTTTATTCGGTTTTTCAATAAAAGATGGGACAGTTAAGACGGTTTTAAAGGAAAACAGGTGAAAAAACCAGAGATAGGAGGGGGAAAATCAAAGGGAAAAGGGAGTGGGGAACGTACGTAAGGTTGGATGAAGCACTCTGTCTGGCAGGAAAGGAATGGTGTTCTTTTTTTTAAGTAGTATAGAGACATATCTCTTCTTTGATATCCATATTATAACAAGGCACTCCATGCACCACCATAGTGACTGAAACCGTGACAGGGATATGATAAAGTTGAAAACAGTGTCGATTGACGTGACATGGAACTGGGATGCTGCAATGGAGGCAGAGACAAAGGTTGTGCCTAGGGCAGACGAAGAGGGGGTAAAGGGAAAAAAATGATCTGTTGTAATTCACGTGGCGGAAGCAGAACAAAGGGCAAGTTGAGAGAGAGAGAGGAATAAAGACAGACAGAACATTGTTTTTTTTCTGTTATTATATATTTCGTATGAAATACGTAGCAAAAGAACGGTACTCAGCTAGTGTGTTATACAATTTTCAGTAAGTATATTACTCCCTCCGTCCCAAAATAGGTGACTCAATTTTGTACTAACATTGTACTAAAGTTAGTACAAAGTTGGGTCACTTATTTTGGGACGGAGGGAGTATTTGATTGACAAAACCAATCAATTGTTCTATCAAATTCTGATGGTTTCATTATTTCTTGCAATGTCATGCATATTGTAGGTGAAGTTTTTGATAGTGCTCCATATGGCACATACTCTGGGAACCACTGCGGCAACTTTATTGATCTGCATCTTCTTTTCTTCTCTAAGGTACTAGTATCCAACACTTGACAAACATATACCTACCATCCAGTTAAAATCCTACTAACAGAGTATAGTATGCTTCTCAAAATTTTAGCGTGTGAACAGAAGTAGCCTAGCTAGGGCTCGGCTCTTAGAGAAGAAAAAAAAACAGTTTATATGACTGCCTCTGATGCCAAAATGGCAAGGTGTCAAAATGGAATCATGCTCTCAGATATGCCAGCAGCCAACCCCATTGTCCATTGATCACAGGATCTAGCATAAGGCAGCAACAGAAAGTGCTGTAGTTAACTCTGATTCCGCACAAGCACGCAAGAAAAACTGTAACAGGCTAGTTTGACCATGTACAATCCGCCTTCATATCTTCAATTGTGCACATACGGTACTGCCGCTAGTTTCGCCATTCAACAATGGATCAAACCACTGCATCGGTTCACCTAACAATCATACGAACCTATGCGAGAATGAACAACAGACCAACAGAAGATGCTACCCCCAAGGAATTCCCGCATCTATCGATCACAAGTTCACTAAAGCACTAGTAACAGGAGTTGGTGTAGGGTAAAGGCGTTACCAGTATACCCTGGTGAGGCGGAAGCGGCGGCGTCCGGGGCCATGTATCTCACGGGGGCTTCCATCCACGACGCATTCCCCCACTCGCCCGTCGCGTAGAGGGAAGTGACGCCGGGGGCATCGAGGCTAGGGCTGGGGAATGTTTGGTCCGCGGGATGGAGCCCGTCCACGGTGAAGGGGGCGGCGGCGGTAGAGAAGGGGGATACCGCCACGTGCTGCGGAGGATAACCCCGATGATCGCTGGGGTAGGTGAGCATTTCGCCGGCGGCGAGCGGCTGCCGCTTGGGGAGTTGGGGTCGAAATTACTTGAGCGCTCTTGCATTGACTCCCACCCTCCCGACCTCCCCCCCCTTTGTTCTCCGCCCCCGCTCTCTGCTTCCTGGCCATGGCGGAGAGCCCCCGCTCCGTCAACTCCGTGTTCCCTCGGGAGAGGCCCGTCGTCTCTGGTCTGGGGATCTCCTCAGCTTTCGAGAGATCCGCCGAGGACGTGGCTGGCCCGTTGGCGCCCGGCGCGCCACCGGCCGCGCCTCTGCTGAAGGGTGCCGTGCCGGAGACCTGCCGGCGTGTGTCCCCATGGCAGGCGGCCCCTGCTTCGAAGAAGACCCTGTGGAAGAGGAGGGTGGGTGTGGATCTGCCAGCTGGGGCTCCGCGCTGCCCCTCGCCGGTGAGGAAGGAGGTCTCGCCGGAGATGCGGGACAAGTGCTTTCGGTGTCTTGCAAAAGGGCACTTTCTCAAGGACTGCACCAATGAGGTGGTGTGCTTCCGCTGCGGGCTCCCGGTCATGTCGCCTCGCAGTGCAAGCGGCCGCGCAGCCCGTCGCCGGTGGAGGAGCTCCGTCGGGATGCGGCGGCTAAGGTGGCTCGCCGTTCCGCACCGCGGGACGAGGTGGGGTCTGGGTCGGCCAGGCACGCTGCTTCTGCCAGGGCCGCACCACCGCCGCCCTTGGCTGATCCTGCGGCGGACCCGGTGTGGCCGCGGCTCGCTGTGCCGCGCTTGGAGGTGGCGGTTGATACGGAGATGGAGCCGTCAGAGTTGTGCGTTGTAAGGAGGACCCGCGCCATGGATGACATTGAGCACCGGCTTCACAAAGCCATGGTGGTGTACATTGGTGGGGACAGGTCAGAGATCTCGCCGGAGCTGGTGAGGCGTGCTCTGAAAGACAGGATGGGCATCCCTGAGGACAGATTTTCGGTGCACAAGTTCTGGCCGGAGGATTTCCTGGTGGTCTTTGCTAGACAGGAGGACAGGAATCTGTTGAGCAGGCGGTCGGTGCTGGAGCTTGATGGGCACAGGTTGTTGTTCCGGCAGTGGATCAGGCAGTCACAGGAGGTGTTCACGGCCATGCGCTTCAAGGTGAGGTTGGTCATCGAGGGGATCCCGGCGCACGCATGGGAGCTTGAGGTGATTAAGAGTTTGTTGGGCGGTGCATGTATCATCGATTCCGTTGCGCCGGAGACCTCTGCTCGTTCAGATCTTGCTGCGTTCAAGTTGCTGGCCTGGACGGCGGACCCGGAGCAAATCCCCACCCACCGCTGGCTCGCGGTGCCGGAGCCGGAGGAGCAGAGGGCGCTTTTCCAGCCCAAGACTCTGCAATACAAAGTGCTCATACATCTGGACTCTGTGATTTCGTTCCCGGAGGGGAAGGAACCGTGGTTCTTGGGCGGCTCGTCGGACAGTGGCCAAAGCGGCCTGCCGGACTCAGAGATGGATATGGGAGGAGGCGCTAACACGCAGAACTTTGGCTGGCGGTTTGGGGTCCGTGACTCGAGGGGTGACAATGCCGGAGGGTCGGGAGGTGGCCGGAGCTATGCCGGCGGCGTGGCCCGCGACGGAGCGCCATCGTCGGAGTGGAAGATTCCCCCCATGGCCCAGGCTAGAGAGAGATGTCGTGGTGGGGCCGGGGTCCGCGCCCACGATAGGCTGACGGTGCGTCAGTCTGCTTTTGACCGGATCGCTTCTGGACCCGGACAGGTGGACAAGGATGCCACGGGGACGACTTGAATTTCGAATCCCACTGGCGCGTGTGCTTCGAGGAGGCAGGTGGTTGGACAGGTGGTTCCAGAACGGTCCTTTGGAGAGGGGGCGACGATTCCGGCACCAATCATGCAGCAAGCAGTTCTGATGGACTCCCACGCGCGATTTGATGCGACCCTGATGGATAAAGATGTTGAACCCAAGGAGATACGGCTTCTGGCAGCCCGGCCAGACATGACCAAGGGCGGGACTGGCGGGTCAGTGGTGTCGCACAGCTGGATGGCCCCACGACGGAGGAGGTGGCGATGGTAGTGGCCCCCACCTTGGTGGTTGGTGCGGGACTGGATCCCAGGTCGGAGGCACACGACAGGGGAGACAAAGATGCAGCAGTATCGGGAGGCGTGGTGTAACACCCCGAGATTCATGCCACAGTAATCTCCCACTAATCATGCCATGTCATCATGTTTACCTTGCCTAGTTGCCACTTGTTCAAAACATCAAGTCCAAAATTCAAAATTTCTCAAACATGAATACAAAAATGTTCATCATGTGCCAAATATTCCACAACTAATATTGGTGGTGAACCAACATTTTTGCAAAGGGTTTGAGTGGCCTAAACTACTTAAAGCAGTGGCTAAAACAATAGTTTAAATGCCTTTTTACTTTATAAAAATTTCAAACTTTTTCAAAAGCCTCACAGCCTTTTTGTGGCAGTGCTAACTATTTCAATGTAATTATGTGGCCAAGTCCCACATTTTACAAAATCCATTTGGCAGCCCAAATATTACCCTACTTTTTCTGTAAAAAGAAAAGAGCAGAGGTAAAAGAAAAAGAATCCCCCCCTGACCCCCCTGGGCCTTGTCATCTGGGCGGCCCAACCCAGCAGCCCACCTCCCCCGGTCGCCTCCCTCCTCTCTGTTCACCCGACCCAGCGACCGTGCTCGCTGGTCGCCACCGAACCCTGTCGCCGTCCCCGTCGGGGAAGGGATAAGGGCGACGTCCCCTCGACCCCTCGGGCTCCCTGCACCCACTCACTCTCCCTGGACGCCCCCTCTCCCCTCTCTCCCTCTGGCCTCGCCCCCTTCTCCAGATCCACCTCGCCCCGACGCACTGTCGCCGCCGCGTTGCTGCGCCACCACGTCCACCGGGCCCTCCTCGCCGCCCCGATGTGCCCACGAGCCCCGCAGCCGTCTGCTGCTTCGTCTGCACCAACAACCTCAAGGCGGGAGCCACCCCAGCGCCGGATCCGTCTTCCTCCTGGACCGCCGTCGCGCCGCTTTCGACTCCGGCCACCGCCACTGCGCTCCTGTTACTCGCCGGGCCTTCGTGCGCCCACCCAGTGAGCTCCTCCCCCTCTCCCTTCTCTCACGTAGGCCGCCTCCCTCTCTAGCTCGCTCGCCGCAACCGCCGTAGCTCACAGTCGCCCTGCTCCATCACCGTCGTGGCCATCGCTGCCGTGGCCCCCGTCCGAGCCCTCCATCGTGCTCTTGGTGTTCCCAGGAGCCCGGCCAGCCCTTCCTCTCGCCCTCTCGTGCCCCCTAGCCCATTCCCGACGTGACTCCGAACGCCTTCACCGCCCGTGCTCGCCGCCGATGGTTATTCCGGCCGTCCCCGGGCGAGCCACCACCACCACCCGACACGGCGTCGTGTGCGCGTTTGAACGGTGCCAACCGAACGCGAAACAGCCGCCCGTAGCGCGTTTCCGAGAGGCCCGAGCGGCTCCGCCGCGTTCTAGCATCGCCGGCGGTGAGACGCCGGCCGCCGCCGACGTGGCTGGGCGGGCCCGACCCTGGCTCACTGCCGGTGGGCCTTAGGGGCCCCGTTGACTGGGTTGACCCAGTCAACACGCTGACATGGCGGTACAGTGCCACTGACGAACCGGCCCCACCGCTTAAATAATAAATAAAATGGTTTTTATAATTAAAAGTAATTAGTTTAGCTAATTAGCCACTAACTTGTGGGGCCCATCAGCTAATTAACCTTAGTTTAGTTTAAAATAAGCTCTGTTAAGTAACAGAGGCTGACAGGTGGGTCCCCCGTGTCAGTTTTGACCAGTCAACCGGACTGTTGACTGCTGACGTCACTCCTATGTCATGCTGACATCATATTCCTTTTCTGTTAGTATAAATAATTCCAGAATATGTTTAAAACTTAGAAAATTCATATAAAATAATCTATAACTCGGATGAAAATGTTTTCTATATGAAAGTTGCTCAGAAAAATCCAACGAATCCAAATATGCGGTCCGTTTACCTGTCAGAAGCCTCTAACTATCTGAACATGGAACATTCCCCCTCATGTCATCTGTTTGACACACGCCCGGAACCGGGAATACATTCCCGGTTGAATTCCCCCTTCACCTATATCATGTAGCCATACGTTAGGTCACACCCGGCACAACATATTGCCACGTTATGCTTTGTGATGCTATGTTTGCTTTATATTTACTGTTTCTTCCCCCTCTTCTCTCCGGTAGACCCCAAGACCGATGCCGATGCCCCTGTGATCGACTACGTCGACGACAACCCTCCTTGCCAGAGCAACCAGGCAAGCCCCCCTTTGATCATCCCGATATCGCCCATTCCATTCTCTCATGCTTGCATTAGATTTTGCTACTGTTATTGTTTGCACCTATTCTGATGCATAGCCTGCTTTTGTATCTGCTGTTGTACCTTACCTGCTTATCCTAAACTGCTTAGTATAGGTTGGTTAGTGATCCATCAGTGACCCCCACCTTGTCCTTGTTGCCCCTGCTTCATCATTGAAGACCCGATCAACGGGATCGAAGACCAGGACCCGACACCTCACGTCACATCACGCCCCTTCGTTGCTCGACTCTGCAGTGTTACTATTGAGTGCCGAGGGTGAGACCTCTACAGCACTTCTGATGTTAACCTGTAGTGTAGCTATTCGGTCGTGGTCATCGAGGGTGATTTCCTCCTTAACCACTTCCGATACGGCTCTGTCGTGCAACCCCTCAAGTGTGAACCTCGAGGGTGGATCCTCTTACGTTCACCTTGATGATTACATCGAGTGGAATTCACCGGGGGTGATTCCTCGGGTTTTCCCCTTAATGTTTGGACACACGGATACTTGGACTTTACCACTGTTACTTGGAAAGACGGGTCGACCCTGAGGGGTACCCGCGCGAGCTTAATTGCGAGTGATGTGGAGTCGGGTTGACCTGGAGGGTGCCCGCGAGATAATTACGAGGCGTGGTCGGGCATTCCTAGCCCTTGCCGCAAGTCCTCGAGACGGGGCAACGGGGTCACATCTTTCGTGAGTCTCTGCTTGTTACCGCGCGTTCCTAATCCACTACGATTTGGATATTTGATCCGAGGGGCCTCTGGCCTGATAGCACTAACCATCACGTGGGCATAGTATGGGCGTTCTGCGTCGTATACATCAGCCGAAGCTTAATAGACGTCAGCGACTGAGTGGCGCGCGCCGGGTTGGACTACGTAAGCGCCTGCCTTGTTGAAGGAGGTAGCTAGGTCTGCTCACCGGCCGCGTACGCAACGTGCAGGAGTTTCCGGGGAGATGGCCCATGACCCCTGGGGGCATAGGTTTAGTCCGGCGTGCTGGCCTCTCTATTAAGTCTAGGTCGGGTTGCGGCGTATTGTTTGGCCGAGGCCGGGCATGACCCTGGAAAGTGTGTCCGGCCGGAGTTAAGCGAGCGTGGTGGGTAAGTTGGTGCACCCCTGCAGGGAAGAACTAATCTATGCATAGCCTGTCCTACGGTAACGGACACTTGGAGTTGTATCCCGATCGATACAACTAGAACTGGATACTTGTGATGAGAATTGGATGGTGATGAGTAATGGATTGTGATGGTAACTGGATAGTATGGCTCTGGGATTTCTTTCTCGCAGGGAGTCGAGAAAGGATCTCTGGCCGAGGTTGATAACACTACTACTACTTTACTTTATGCTACTCTACTCCTTCCGGTTGCTGCAAGATGGTGGTTTCCAGAAGATGCTAGTCTTCGATAGGACTAGGCCTTCTCTCTATTCTGGCATTTCTGCAGCCCAGTCCACATATACAGCCTTCCTTTGATAATGTTGCATATGTAGTGTAGATCCTTGCTTGCGAGTACTTTGGATGAGTACTCACGGTTGCTTTGCTCCCCCTTTTCCCCCTTTCTTCTTCTTTCCGGCTGATGCAACCAGATGACGGAGCCCAGGAGCCAGATGCCACCGCCGATGCTTACTACTACGTGGAGGCCGCCGATGACCAGGAGTAGTTAGGAGGCTCCCAGGCAGGAGGCCTTGCCTTTTCGATCGATGTTGCTTTTGTGCTAGCCTTCTTAAGGCAAACTTGTCTAACTCATGTCTGTACTCAGATATTGTTGCTTTCGCTGACTCTTGTGTATTCGAGCTTATGTATTTGAGCCCTCGAGGCCCCTGGCTTGTAATATAAAGCTTGTATTATTTTAATTTGTGTCTAGAGTTGTGTTGTGATATCTTCCCGTGAGTCCTTGATCTTGATCGTACACATTTGCGTGTATGATTAGTGTACGATTGAATCGAGGGCGTCACAAGTTGGTATCAGAGCCGACTGCCTGTAGGTAGCCCCCTTTCCAACTCCTTGGCCGAAGTTGAGTCTAGTCATTGAAAAACTTTTACTAACATTGGCTGTGTGGCTTACGGGCCCACGCCGCCATTGGGTGGTATTAGGATCTTTTATTCCTCGTCTATACTCTGGGACTCTGATCTCTCTTATATTCGGGTTAACCATTTTTCTAAACTCTGACATTAGGTTCTCGTACCCACTTCCTCCCGGAGAGCCTCGACATTATCGGTGATCGCTTGCTTCGCCAGAAGATTCTGCGGATACTCCTCGATGTTTCTCGAGACCCTGTACCAACTGCCTTGCAGTTCCTGACCACCGGTAATCCCCTTGAATAACATCCTTGCCGCTTGTACCTTCCTCCCTAGTTGCTTCTGATATTACAAGATGCCCCGAAATTCTCTATTTTCGAGAATCCTTTGAGCTTACTGCCTTGCAGTTCTTTGCCCCATGAATACCCCCCCCCCTTCGAATAATTCCTCGCACTCACCGAGGATCAGTTCATCCTTAGTTGTTCGTGTGGTTCACAAAACTCTTCGAAATACTATTTGATCTTCCGAAAATCCTCTACAACCTGTTGCTCTTGGAATTCTTGCATACTTGCTTTCTGGTTAATTCCATTTGTCTAGCGATATTCTTTAAAATCCTTTGGGATTAACATTCTGATCCTGTTGATTCAGCATCTGTGTGAATGCACACGATCATCAATTAATCCTTGGAAATTTTCTTTCCGGCTCAGGTATTGTTTCGAATATGAGCTGGTTCTTACCCAATCAAGATTTGAACGGGTGCACCTCTAAGTCTATTCAACTTACTCATCTTTTGATCAGAGCCTCTGCTTCTGATCCTTCATCTTGGAACCATAACTCCTTTGTACTCAAGCATCGAATTATTCATAAGTTTCTATAAGCTGATGCCTTTGCATCCCCTTCTTCATCTGATTGATTACCGATACTCACCTCAACTCTGTCGTGAATCGCCAGATCCATTGTTGGGTTGTTATCCGACAGTGCCCTTCACACCCAAAATCTTGTGAGTTTTTCCCTGATACATAATACCTTCGGTAAATTGTATCACCTGCTTTGGTTTCAGTACTCTGCTTTCGAAATCGTATCTCTTGCTTGGTTGATGGTTGTATAGATTCGTAAAATATGCCCTGATGGGTTGAACTTATGCCTTCCATAATTCGTATGAACCCGAGAGTTCCCACGAGTCTTACTCTTCTGGTACTTCGCCAAATAAATCTTCTGCCCTACAATTCCTTTGAAAACGAGGAGTGAATGAAAGGTTATGCATTGAAGAAGTGGGAGTCGACCTTGAACTTTGTGTTCATGCCCATGGACACGTTGTGGAACTTATCATGTAAGCTTCGTGTAATAATAATTATTTCCTTGATATAATATCATCTGGTATCGGTGAATTGATCCTTCGCAACCGTGGTTCCGACCATGATTGTTCTTCTTTGGTCCCATTTCTTGGACAAGTTAAATCACTTGTCTTCTGCAGGTCAATACGCCTGCCCAACCTCTATTATGATCTACCTTCGAGTATTACCCCTGGTATCTCGCGGATATTGTGTCATTGCACTACCTCTTGTAAATTCTTAATTTGAGTGATACTCCATCATCTCATTCCTAGCCTGATCGACTAAATCATTATCGTGCTAATTCTAACAGTGCTACCTAGTCCTTATGCCCGGAGCAACTTCCGTCGACGAGCTAAGCCTACGTCGATCTTCCCCATCTTATCTTTTCACCTCGAACAAGAAGCTTGATTTCAAGCTTGTGTCAAATCCGTGGTTCTCGTAGTCTTTCACTACATCCTTCCTTTTGCTTGATGTCCTCGCAGCTCGATGGCATCTTCATAGAGTCTCTCAACAAAATTTGTCGTGATCACCGTCAACACTTTGGCTTCTTCAGAGATGTCAATTGAATTCATGGCTAGAAATACCACCCCTACCCGTCGATGATTTGTGATATCATCGATGACATCCTTGACTTCCTGCCAACACAGACCTGGTCGTGTTTGGTTATTCCTTACGTTCCGACATATATAATCTTGGAAGTGTCCCATTGTATCTTTTGAGATCTTCAGATCCAACTCTTACCCGAAACACCATGTTATTGCTATCTCGAAGCATGACTATGGTACCTGTATATCAACAAGAACATTGGAAGCGCAATGCTAAATGTTTCTTGATTTATTATTCAAACACCGTTGTATGGATAAAATCATGAATTCCTTTGCCCCTTTATCCAAATGGTGATGTACTTGTTGGTCTAACATGTATATCATGCTCTGCCTTTCCTTGGGAAAGTTATACTCTAACACTTGGGTATAAACATCTTTCCTTTCCATTGGTCTGGTTATCATAATAAACACATTTTCCTTTCCATTGGTTTGCCCAACCTTTCTTGTGATCTATATATGTTATAAGCAGAAATAATTCCCTGCTTATGGAAACACCTCGGTTTACAACTCTGTCAGTGTGACCCTGTTACTATTGCTGACGACATCCTGGTAACCCCCGATGGACGAGAACTTCGCCTACTGGTCCGCCTCGTTCAGCGAGCAGGAAAATAGTTCTCTCTGTCCCTCGCCCTTGGTACCAACGTGTTGACAACATAACTGACAGTCTATCATCTGACATGCCTTGCTATCGGCCCCCTTTCTACCTTTAACCCACATGGTGGGCTCATAACCCATAGTTCCACAGGATCGGAACCTGACTCTCCTGTATATCCTTCTATTCCGAAGTATCATTTGCTCTTGGCTTTGTGTTTTGTCACGAGCCACCTTCCGAGATATGATCTATTCCCGATGCTCTGAACCCCCTTCTCACACTCTGTTCAGGTATCGATCGTTTGTCCATTCGCTTGAAACTTCCTATTGTACCTTCATGTTTTGCTCTTGATGTTTTCTTAAGTTTCAACTCGAGAGATACTTCTGCCACATTCCCTGAATTGTTTACCAGATAATTAACCCTATAAGGGTCAGTTCTCCCGAAGTTATTCTTTACTTCACCACTTAAATCTCGGGACGAGATTTCTTGTAGTGGAGGAGATTTGTAACACCCCGAGATTCATGCCACAGTAATCTCCCACTAATCATGCCATGTCATCATGTTTACCTTGCCTAGTTGCCACTTGTTCAAAACATCAAGTCCAAAATTCAAAATTTCTCAAACATGAATACAAAAATGTTCATCATGTGCCAAATATTCCACAACTAATATTGGTGGTGAACCAACATTTTTGCAAAGGGTTTGAGTGGCCTAAACTACTTAAAGCAGTGGCTAAAACAATAGTTTAAATGCCTTTTTACTTTATAAAAATTTCAAACTTTTTCAAAAGCCTCACAGCCTTTTTGTGGCAGTGCTAACTATTTCAATGTAATTATGTGGCCAAGTCCCACATTTTACAAAATCCATTTGGCAGCCCAAATATTACCATGCTTTTTCTGTAAAAAGAAAAGAGCAGAGGTAAAAGAAAAAGAATCCCCCCCTGACCCCCCTGGGCCTTTGTCATCTGGGCGGCCCAACCCAGCAGCCCACCTCCCCCGGTCGCCTCCCTCCTCTCTGTTCACCCGACCCAGCGACCGTGCTCGCTGGTCGCCACCGAACCCTGTCGCCGTCCCCGTCGGGGAAGGGATAAGGGCGACGTCCCCTCGACCCCTCGGGCTCCCCGCACCCACTCACTCTCCCTGGACGCCCCCTCTCCCCTCTCTCCCTCTGGCCTCGCCCCCTTCTCCAGATCCACCTCGCCCCGACGCACTGTCGCCGCCGCGTTGCTGCGCCACCGCGTCCACCGGGCCCTCCTCGCCGCCCCGATGTGCCCACGAGCCCCGCAGCCGTCTGCTGCTTCGTCTGCACCAACAACCTCAAGGCGGGAGCCACCCCAGCGCCGGATCCGTCTTCCTCCTGGACCGCCGTCGCCGCCGCTTTCGACTCCGGCCACCGCCACTGCGCTCCTGTTACTCGCCGGGCCTTCGTGCGCCCACCCAGTGAGCTCCTCCCCCTCTCCCTTCTCTCACGTAGGCCGCCTCCCTCTCTAGCTCACTCGCCGCAACCGCCGTAGCTCACCGTCGCCCTGCTCCATCACCGTCGTGGCCACCGCTGCTGTGGCCCCCGTCCGAGCCCTCCATCGTGCTCCTGGTGTTCCCAGGAGCCCGGCCAGCCCTTCCTCTCGCCCTCTCGTGCCCCCTAGCCCATTCCCGACGTGACTCCGAACGCCTCCGCCGCCCGTGCTCGCCGCCGATGGTTATTCCGGCCGTCCCCGGGCGAGCCACCACCACCACCCGACACGGCGTCGTGTGCGCATTTGAACGGTGCCAACCGCACGCGAAACGGCCGCCCCTAGCGCGTTTCCGACGAGGCCCGAGCGGCTCCGCCGCGTTCTAGCATCGCCGGCGGTGAGACGCCGGCCGCCGCCGACGTGGCTGGGCGGGCCCGACCCTGGCTCACTGCCAGTGGGCCTTAGGGGCCCCGTTGACTGGGTTGACCCAGTCAACACGCTGACATGGCGGTACAGTGCCACTGACGAACCGGCCCCACCGCTTAAATAATAAATAAAATGGTTTTTATAATTAAAAGTAATTAGTTTAGCTAATTAGCCACTAACTTGTGGGGCCCATCAGCTAATTAACCTTAGTTTAGTTTAAAATAAGCTCTGTTAAGTAACAGAGGCTGACAGGTGGGTCCCCCGTGTCAGTTTTGACCAGTCAACCGGACTGTTGACTGCTGACGTCACTCCTACGTCATGCTGACATCATATTCCTTTTCTGTTAGTATAAATAATTCCAGAATATGTTTAAAACTTAGAAAATTCATATAAAATAATCTATAACTCGGATGAAAATGTTTCCTAAATGAAAGTTGCTCAGAAAAATCCAACGAATCCAAATATGCGGTCCGTTTACCTGTCAGAAGCCTCTAACTATCTGAACATGGAACATTCCCCCTCATGTCATCTGTTTGACACATGCCCGGAACCGGGAATACATTCCCGGTTGAATTCCCCCTTCACCTATATCATGTAGCCATACGTTAGGTCACACCCGGCACAACATATTGCCACGTTATGCTTTGTGATGCTATGTTTTCTTTATATTTACTGTTTCTTCCCCCTCTTCTCTCCGGTAGACCCCAAGACCGATGCCGATGCCCCTGTGATCGACTATGTCGACGACAACCCTACTTGCCAGAGCAACCAGGCAAGACCCCCCTTTGATCATCCCGATATTGCCCATTCCATTCTGTCATGCTTGCATTAGATTTTTCTACTGTTATTGTTTGCACCTATTCTGATGCATAGCCTGCTTTTGTATCTGCTGTTGTACCTTACCTGCTTATCCTAAACTGCTTAGTATAGGTTGGTTAGTGATCCATCAGTGACCCCCACCTTGTCCTTGTTGCCCCTGCTTCATCATTGAAGACCCGATCAACGGGATCGAAGACCAGGACCCGACACCTCACGTCACATCACGCCCCTTCGTTGCTCGACTCTGAAGTGTTACTATTGAGTGCCGAGGGTGAGACCTCTACAACACTTCTGATGTTAACCTGTAGTGTAGCTATTCGGTCGTGGTCATCGAGGGTGATTTCCTCCTTAACCACTTCCGATACGGCTCTGTCGTGCAACCCCTCAAGTGTGAACCTCGAGGGTGGATCCTCTTACGTTCACCTTGATGATTACATCGAGTGGAATTCACCGGGGGTGATTCCTCGGGTTTTCCCCTTAATGTTTGGACACACGGATACTTGGACTTTACCACTGTTACTTGGAAAGACGGGTCGACCCTGAGGGGTACCCGCGCGAGCTTAATTGCGAGTGATGTGGAGTCGGGTTGACCTGGAGGGTGCCCGCGAGATAATTACGAGGCGTGGTCGGGCATTCCTAGCCCTTGCCGCAAGTCCTCGAGACGGGGCAACGGGGTCACATCTTTCGTGAGTCTCTGCTTGTTACCGCGCGTTCCTAATCCACTACGATTTGGATATTTGATCCGAGGGGCCTCTGGCCTGATAGCACTAACCATCACGTGGGCATAGTATGGGCGTTCTGCGTCGTATACATCAGCCGAAGCTTAATAGACGTCAGCGACTGAGTGGCGCGCGCCGGGTTGGACTACGTAAGCGCCTGCCTTGTTGAAGGAGGTAGCTAGGTCTGCTCACCGGCCGCGTACGCAACGTGCAGGAGTTTCCGGGGAGATGGCCCATGACCCCTGGGGGCATAGGTTTAGTCCGGCGTGCTGGCCTCTCTATTAAGTCTAGGTCGGGTTGCGGCGTATTGTTTGGCCGAGGCCGGGCATGACCCTGGAAAGTGTGTCCGGCCGGAGTTAAGCGAGCGTGGTGGGTAAGTTGGTGCACCCCTGCAGGGAAGAACTAATCTATGCATAGCATGTCCTACGGTAACGGACACTTGGAGTTGTATCCCGATCGATACAACTAGAACTGGATACTTGTGATGAGAATTGGATGGTGATGAGTAATGGATTGTGATGGTAACTGGATAGTATGGCTCTGGGATTTCTTTCTCGCAGGGAGTCGAGAAAGGATCTCTGGCCGAGGTTGATAACACTACTACTACTTTACTTTATGCTACTCTACTCCTTCCGGTTGCTGCAAGATGGTGGTTTCCAGAAGATGCTAGTCTTCGATAGGACTAGGCCTTCTCTCTATTCTGGCATTTCTGCAGCCCAGTCCACATATACAGCCTTCCTTTGATAATGTTGCATATGTAGTGTAGATCCTTGCTTGCGAGTACTTTGGATGAGTACTCACGGTTGCTTTGCTCCCCCCTTTTCCCCTTTTCTTCTTCTTTCCGGCTGATGCAACCAGATGACGGAGCCCAGGAGCCAGATGCCACCGTCGATGCTTACTACTACGTGGAGGCCGCCGATGACCAGGAGTAGTTAGGAGGCTCCCAGGCAGGAGGCCTTGCCTTTTCGATCGATGTTGCTTTTGTGCTAGCCTTCTTAAGGCAAACTTGTCTAACTTATGTCTGTACTCAGATATTGTTGCTTCCGCTGACTCTTGTGTTTTTGAGCTTATGTATTCGAGCCCTCGAGGCCCCTGGCTTGTAATATAAAGCTTGTATTTTTTTAATTTGTGTCTAGAGTTGTGTTGCGATATCTTCCCGTGAGTCCTTGATCTTGATCGTACAGATTTGCGTGCATGATTAGTGTACGATTGAATCGAGGGCGTCACACGTGGAGGGCCACATGCAGGCTGGGATCTCGCCCTCCACACAGGATCCCATTGGGTGTATGCTGGAGCCAGCCCCACACGGGCCCATCAGAGACCAGACGGGAAGTGGAGGATCTGTGGGATCAGTGCCCAGGCTAATTTGCTGGGTGAGTTGGTGCCAATGATTGGCACGGATGCCCAAACAGGCGGGGACAAGGGGGCCCCTAGACAAGTGGCGTCCATGCAGGAGTTCGAGGCCGCCTAGCTAATTCCTCACGTAAACAGCGACATGCAAAACGTGGAGTTGGCATGTAATGGTGGCATGAAGCCACAGGAGGTCGCTGCTTTCGGAAAACTGAAGTGGTTCTGCAATGCCCTTGTCCGCAAGTTGGCACCCCCTCTCATTCAGGAAGTGCAATCATCGCTGAGACCGGAAGCAGAACCATTCACGCCACGACGTACTACACGAGGAGCCAAGCGCGCAAAGTCATCGATTCCCGCGAAGGCTACACAGGCAGAGAACGTGCTCATGCGGGCACTAGATCTGGTCCCGGAAGATTTAGAAGGAAATGAGGACTCAATTGCTGAGCTTGCGGACATCTTCGACACCCCTCTTCGCGAGCAGCATATCAAAGTGATCGCCGCCCTGTTTGGGAAGGAGGTCCCTCCGGCTTGCGAATTGAGGGCCGACAACATGGTGGTGGCAACCCCAGCTTGATGGTTGGGTTCGGTAGTGGGCGGTCCTCATAAATATATCCATGGATCCTAACCCACATGTGTTGTGTTGGAACGTGAGGGGCCTTAACAACCCTGCCAAGAAGCATGCAGTTAGGGAGTTTGTAGTGGCGGCCAAGGTTAGTCTTGTGTGTCTCCAAGAGACGAAACTAGATGTATTCAATCCTTTCATCATTATGCAATGCATTGGCCCATCGTTCGATGGGTTTGACTATGTGCCGGCTGAGGAGACTCGTGGGGGCATCCTACTTGCTTGGGATAGCACGGTGCTATCCGTGCATAACATCATGCGTGACACCAACTCTATCACAGGGCTCGTTCATGACAAGGGAGGATCGACTTGGTGGGTCAGGCGGTGTACGGGCCGCAAGGAGAGGGCCCCAAAACTCAATTTCTATGCGATCTTCATGCTTTGCGCGCGGCCTGCCCTGGGCCGTGGATGGTTTTGGGAGACTTCAATATGATTCTTCGGGCGGAGGACAAGAGCAACAATAATATCAACAGACGAATCATGAGGAGATTTAAGGAGTTTGTGGACAATAATGAACTTAAGGAGGTTTACATGCACGGCCGGAGATTCACGTGGACAAATGAAAGGGATCAACCGGTGATGACAAAGATCGATCGTGTGTTGGTGACTGTGGACTGGGAGCTTTCTCATCCGGATGTCCTCCTCCAAGCTTTGTCCACTAACATTTCGGACCATGCCCCGCTCCACCTGTCTACTTCAGCTCCTTTCTGCCACAAGAGAAGATTATGTTTCGAGATGTACTGGACCAAACTAGAGGGGTTTGATCAAGCTGTTCGGGATGCATGGGTATGTGACAAGAACATAGTGGATCCTTTCAAGAGGATGGATACGCTCTTGAGAAATACGGTTGTCACGCTACAAGCCTGGGGACAGAGGAAGACTGGTAACATCAAGACATAGATCGCTATTGCCAACTATGTCATTCTCAAGTTCGATCGCGCCATGAAGATGCGTGCTCTCACTCCCGCCGAGCTTTGGCTTCGCAAAACTATCAAACTGGCGCTCTTGGGGCTGTCCTCTTTGCAACGTACCATCGAGCGTCAACGCTCACGGCTACGATGGATCCGGGAAGGTGACGCGAACACTAAGCTCTTTCAGGCCGTGGCAAATGGGCGGAGATCAAAAATTTCATCCCTCACATTAGGCACAACGAGGAGCTCATTACTGAGCAAGAGAGGAAGGGTGAAATCTTCACCGAGGCTTACAAGCAGTTGCTGGGTCATGCAACGACCAGGGAGGCAGATCTAGACCTCAATTTCCTGGGTATGGAGACTCACGATCTTGGCGAGCTTGAGAACATTTTCACGGAGGAAGAAGTTTGGAACACCATCAAGGAACTGCCACCGGATCGGGCCCCTGGGCCGGATGGTTTCATTGCTGCTTTTTATCAGAGGGCATGGCCGATCATAAAGAACGATGTTATGGCGATGATGATGAAGTTGTATGTGCAGGATGGGAGGGGTTTTGGAAGGCTCAACAAAGCACATATTATGTTCATCCCTAAGAAATCCGATGCGGAGCTGGTTGGGGATTTTCGTCCTATCAGCCTTACCCACAGCGCTGCTAAGCTTTTCGCTAAGATGCTGGCTAACCGTGCGAGGAGAAGAATGAAGGAAATTGTCACGACCAATCAGTCAGCGTTTATAAGTGGCAGGCACCTGCATGACAACTTCCTCCTTGTGAGGCAAGTGGCCAGAAAGATCCATGCACGTAAAGAAGTTGGGGTGTTCCTGAAATTAGACATATCGAGGGCGTTTGACTCTATATCTTGGCCCTTCCTGTTTGAAGTTATGAGGCGCAAAGGTTTTGGTCAGAGATGGTTAGCATGGATCGCCATCCTTCTACGCACGGCCTCTACTAAAGTGCTCGTCAATGGCGTTCCTGGCAGGAGCTTTTGCTCGCCCAAGGTCTGCGGCAAGGCGACCCGGTGTCCCCTCTTTTGTTCATCATTGCGATGGATGTGCTCTCCTGCATCATGGTAAAGGGCGCAGAGGAAGGTGTTATGAAGCCATTTACAGGTATCAGGCCTCATCAAAGTGTGTCGATTTACGCAGGCAACGTGGCTCTGTTTGTCAGGCCAAACGGGGTCGATCTCAGGTTCGTGACCATGGCGCTTAAAGCTTTTGGAGATGCGTCTGGGCTGAGGGTTAACTATGGAAAGTCATCTGCTATTCTCATCCACGGTGAAGAGGAAGATAGGATCAGGGTTTCTAACCTACTGCAGTGCGAGTTGGGGAAGTTTCCCTGCAAATACCTTGGATTGCAACTCGCCATACATCAGCTAAAGAAGACGGATTGGCAGCCCATGTTGGATAGAGCGAAGAAGTGTGCTCCCGGTTGGCGACGAGGTTTGCTACAAAGATCCGGGCGCCTTGTGTTGGTCAAGTCGGTGGTCGCGGCGAAACCTATCCACCATTTCATGATCACTGACGCACCAGCATGGGTGTTCGAGGAGCTTGACAAATGGATGAGAGCATTCTTCTGGGCGGGGAAGGATCAGGTCTCGGGTGGCAATTGCATGGTGGCTTGGAATGCAGTCTGCAAGACGACGTGCTTCGGAGGGCTCGGCATCAAGAACCTTAAGTTGCAGGGGCTCGCACTTAGGGTTCGATGGGAATGGTTGAAACGCACGGATCCGGAGAGACCTTGGCAGGGCCTGCGCATGATTGAGGATGAGGATGCCCGAGCTGTTTTTGACAGCATGGTTAAGATTGAGGTGGGCGAGGGCACTAAGGTTCTCTTCTGGCGGGACCGGTGGATTCATGGCTTTGTGGTGACTGATATTGCACCCATGATCCACGCTTTGGTTGACACTCGTACAAGGAACAAACGTACGGTCAGTGAAGGGTCGGAGAATGGCCGGTGGCTACATGATATTAATGGGGAGCTGAATTTTGTTGGCCATTTGCAGCTGGTGCACCTGAATCTGGCCATTAACACAGTGCAAAGGGATCCGAGCAATCCAGACTGTTTTTCTTGGCCTGCTGACCCTTTTGGACTATGCTCTGCCAAGTCAACCTATCAAAGACTCTGCCTCAGTGATGAAAGGGCTCTGTATGCCTCCTGCATCTGGAAAAGTTGGGCACTTTTGAAGTGTAAAATCTTCATCTGGCTGGCTGTGCAGCACCGTATTTGGACCTCTGACCGAAGGGCAAAGCATGGATTACAAGACCGACCGTCTGCATGCTACACATGCTTGCAAGATGAAGACAATGCCGAACACATCTTGGTACAATGTGGCTATGCTCGACAGGTGTGGCACACCTGCTTTCAAGACCTAGCCCTAAATACGCGGGCTCCGGTGGTGGATGATACCTTCCTCGATTGGTGGATCGAGACTAGGACGGGGATGCCTAAGGGTCTTAAGAGAGGCTACGACACGTTCGTCGTCGTGGTCGGATGGGAGTTGTGGAAGCAACGGAACACGCGTGTGTTCAATAGGCTACGGCAACAGCGAACCCCAAGAGAATTGGTTGACGAGATATTCAGAGCAGTAAAGCAATGGAGACAAGCCGGTGTAGGAGTTGGAGGTTTAACACATTTTGTGAGAGAGTAGCTCTGGAGAGTAGTGTAGTTTGGGTGTAATGGGTGTTGGCCGAGCTTAGATCCTAGCATCTAGCTCGTGCCTCTCTTATAAATTCTTTCTATCTTCTATAAAGATAAGGTACGCTATTGGCGTACTCTCGAAAAAAAACTCCCACCCTCCCGTGTGCGTTACTCGTCACAGGTTGAGTACTTGAGAGCTTTTTTTACATTTATTTATTTAAATGTTTTATTTCTTAAATCATGCGTTTAAATCTTGAACATTTTTCATTGTTGAATTCTTTGCCTCGAGATCTTCAAACTAGATCCCGTCTTCAAAGTTTTAATAAACTTTTTTTTCAGAAAAAAACAAAACAAAAAACCAAACCGGAAGCACTTTTTTTCCTTTCCGAAAAAAAATCACTATGCCTCTTCGGGAAGCAAATATGTGTCTGCACAAAAAATAAACCTATGCCTTTTGTGAAAGAAAAAAACACGTTTTTCCTACGTTTTCAAGAGGCGCAGACACAAAATTGTGCCTCCACGTTAATCAAATTTGTGCATCTCACGAAATAAAAAGAAAAATGCGTCTTTTTTCATTCTCGATAGGCACGACTGTCCCTCTCGTGAAAAAAAAACAAAATACGCGTTTCTTTTTTCTTTTTGAGAGGCACGATCGTGTCTTTCGCGGAAGCAAATCCACGTCTCTCGTGGAAACAAATTCATACCTCTCGTGAAAGTTAAAAAACATGTTTTTCGTTCCGCGGAAACAAAAACGAACACATTTTTTCGCGAAAAAAATTTGTCTAGGAGTTAAGAAAGACCGGTGGAAAACAAAAATACCAAGAAAAAAATCATCTAAAAAGCTGAAAATACATGCGAAAAAACAAAAAAAAACAGTGGAAGCATCCAAAGCACGACACGTCATGGCGGCTTAGAGCGCGCCAAAGCCCACCTTAGGTGACGCTTGCGGGGGCTCCCGGACGAGTACTCGCTCGTTAGGTGCTCCCGACAAGTGCGCCCGACGGCCATGGTAAGCGATGGGCTGGGCTGGGCTAGTTGGGCCACATATATGGGTCTCCCTCTTGTGAATTTAATGGGGGGGGGGGGGGGGGGGGCATTTCGCATGGACAGACCCTATTTGACGCCCGCTGGCGTCAAAAGACGAGCCTTTGCTGAAGTTTGGCTCCCGGTGCCCTGGGCTGGCCCACGGTCATTCAGCTTCTTCTTCCCCTTTTTTTTCCTGTTTCTATTTTTTTTCCTTTTTTTTTTCGTGTGTACTGCACAAAGATCGTTAACTGTTTATGTACAAAATATTTATTGTATATTTAAGGAATGTTCACCCTATATTAATAAAATGTTCAACATTTTTCTAAAAATGTACAATGTTCAATTAAAAAATGTCCAGCGTATATCACAAAATGTTCAATGTTTATTTAAAAATTGTTCAGCATATATCAAAAAAATGTTCAATCTGTATTTAAAAATTGTTCGGTGAATATTACAAAAAGTTTAATTATATATTTAAAAATCGTTCAGCATATATTACAAAAAGGTTCAATGTATATTTAAAAATTGTTCAGCGTATATTAGAAATTATTCATGTGTTTAAAAAAAATCACCTTTTCGAACATTATTCGTGTTTTAAAGGTTTTTTTTAGTTTTGAAATTTATTCACCTTTTCAACCGTTATTCAGTTTTTTAAGAAAAAATGTTCACAAATTTTTCCATGAAATTTCGATTTTTTTGAAAACAAAAATGAAACTGCCGTTGTAGCTATTACTTATAATTTAGCTTTGCATTTCAGCAAGTCACAGTTTCCAGCTCGACTCCACGTGCCTGCATTTACTTTTCATGCAATTTTTACATCAGACGGCTTGGAATGGGCTGGCCCATTTGAGCACCCTTGAGCGAGAGCTCAACTATTGGACGCACATAGGCGTCCAATAGGAGCTCTCCTTCCCATGACCCAACCGTTGTACCTTTGAACATTTTCTTGAATGGAATAAAATCGGCGAGATTTCTTAAAAAGAAGAAGCTTTCCTAAAATACCTAATTAGCGGGTACCCCCTTGGGGTTTTCCAGCGGGCATTGTTTAGGCACGGGAGTGCTCTAGCGTCACCACTTGTCACGCGTTGGCCGCACCTACCAGAAACACGTTTCTTCTCCGAACGCATTTCTAGGATTTTCTTTTTTGGGGCGGTTTCAGATTATGTTTGATGTTTTTCTAGGTTTTTGTGATTTTTAATGTTTTTTTCTCGGATGCAGCATACCGTGTAAAAAAAACATAGTTGTGCTTCCCAAAAGTGAAAAGCACAACTAGACTTCCCGAAAGTGAAAAACACAGCCGAGCTTCGACATGAAGTAGTGAAAAGCACAGATGTACTTCCGCGAGAAGCATATATGTACTTCCAAAAAGTTAAAAGCACATGTATGCATCAGGGTGAAGTAGCTTTTCACTGCTTCACGCCGAAGCACAGCTCCGCGTGAAGCACACATGTGCTTCTTAAAAAATAAAAAAACATAGGTGTGCTTCAGAATGAAGCACATATGTATTTCCTGAAAAGTTAAAAGCACAATTGTGCTTCCTTTTTTTCAATTTTTCTTTTGGTTTCTAATTACATGCCTAGCACCCGAGGTGGTTGAGAGGGAGCACCTTGTGGATTGCTCATGCAAACTAGGAGCCTTTTATTAGGAGGGATGCTTGAGGTGTATCATAATCAAAATACTTCCTCCTATTAATATCAAGCCCGAGGGCCACCGACACATAAAAAATCCATGCCCATTTTGCCATGAGACACCAATTCGTTAAATTTTGTTGATGATGCCCAGCCCCCCCCCCCCCTCATTGGCAAAGAAAATGGTGGGTGAATTGACCATGTGATATTGTTGCCTATCGTTATTATTGTGCTAGAAGAATCTAGACCTAACTTTATCATATTCAACGTGACCCCCATCATGCAAAAGTAGAAGCCAATGGCATACATGAACTCCATCAGAAGTAGTCTAATGGAGAACACACTAGCTTGAAGATGGCATTGATAAGAGCTATCGGCTAATATAGGCGAGTGCCATGTCCTCCCAGCAAACCCTTGGGGAGGGAGGATAATAAGTAGTACATTTACTTAGGAGTTAGGATGCATAAAGTTCAAGTATGGAAAAAATGCAATGTAAGGGCATCTCCAACGCTGATCCTGAAACCGTTTGCATACGTCCGGACCGCGCAGCCCGGACCCCGAGGCCATCCAATACGGGCTTGTATTGGTGTGTTGAGCAGTCTGGACCACGTTTTTCCCGCAAACTAGAATCAGACGTGGGGGAAGGGTTCTTGGAGTCCGGACACAAGACATGTCAGACTCTTACACCCATGGCCCACCCAAAAGGAAGGCAGAACCGCCCTTTTGTAGCATCCTGCATTGTTTCCGCGCCAAAAACCCCACTATCTTCCTCCATCCCGCCATTCTCCACCCAATTCCTGCCCTTTTCTCCAACTTTCTTCTCCGCCGCCGCCCCGACGCAGGAAACCAGACGAGGACCTGCCGTAGATGGTGGTCATGGAGGTGCAGGAGGATCCGAGCATCACCCTCACCCGGAAGATCAACTCCGTGACACGACAAAGTCATCGCGCCAAAGCGAAGGTCGCGAAGTAGGCAATGCTCATGAAGCAGAAGACTGGCGGAGGGCGTGCTGATGGCGTCTGTGGCGGTGGGCGTGTGCTGGTCACAGACGTGGTGGAGGTTGCGGCCAGGGTCGTAGAGCCCCGATGGTGTTGTCTGCCGTCCAAACGCCGCAATAGCCAGAGCATTACACTATGAGGATCTGTACTACTACACGGCCAAGCAGCTCGGTAGGTAGTCCACGACAACCGCTGCCGAGCAAGTGCCTTACATCATCGACGTAAACGCGGCGCCGCTGCGCTTCTCGAAGTCTTATTCGCCACAGCTCGTCCGGGCGCGGACGGTGGGGGGGGCACATGGGTGCTCGCACGATGTCCGTTGATATGCCTAAAGCGGGGGAGAAGGCGTACACCGACGCGGACAGGGAGATGTTCGACATCATTCACTATGGAGGCGGAGGAGGAGGTTATGGGGACGGGCAGGTGGAAGACTCAGATCCTACCAAGGGCAGTGATGACCCACAAGTGTAGGGGATCTACCGCAGTCCTTTCGATAAGTAAGATTGTCGAACCCAACGAGGAGCAGAAGGAAATGATAAGCAGTTTTCAGTAAGGTATTCTCTGCAAGCACTGAAATTATCGGTAATAGATAGTTTTGTGATAAGGTAATTTGTAACGGGTAACAAGTAATAAAAGTAAATAAGGTGCAGCAAGATTACACAATCCTTTTTGTAGCAAAGGACAAGCCTGGACAAACTCTTATATAAAGTAAAGCGCTCCCGAGGACACATGGGAATTATCGCCAAGCTAGTTTTCATCACGTTCATATGATTCGCGTTCGGTAATTTGATAATTTGATATGTGGGTGGACCGGTGCTTGGGGTACTATCCTTCCTTGGAAAAGCATCCCACTTATGATTAACCCCTATTGCAAGCATCTGCAACTACAACAGAAGTATTAAGGTAAACCTAACCATAGCATGAAACATATGGATCCAAATCAGCCCCTTACAAAGCAACGCATAAACTAGGGTTTAAGCTTCTGTCACTCTAGCAACCCATCATGTACTCATTACTCCCCAATGCCCTCCTCTAGGCCCAAACAATGATGAAGTGTCATGTAGTCGACGTTCACATGGCACCACTAGAGGAAAGACAACATACATCTCATCAAAATATCGAACGAATAGCAAATTAACATGACTACTTATAGCAAGACTTCTTCCATGTCCTCAGGAACAGACGTAACTAGTCACAAATCATATTCATGTTCATAATCAGAGGGGTGTAATATGCATAAAGGATCTGAACATATGATCTTCCATCGAATAAACCAACTAGCATCAACTACAAAGAGTAATCAACACTACTAGCAACCCACAGGTACCAATCTGAGGCTTTGGGACAAAGATTGGATACAAGAGATGAACTAGGGTTTGAGATGAGATGGTGGTGGTGAAGATGTTGATGGAGATTGACCCCTTCCCGGTGAGAGGATCATTAGTGATGACGATGGTGATGATTCCCCCTCCCGGGGGGAAGTTTCCCCGGCAGAACGGCTCCGTTGGAGCCCTAGATTGGTTCCGCCAAGGTTCCGCCTCGTGGTGGCGGAGTTTCGTCCCGTGAGCTAGCTTATGATTTTTCCTCAACGGAAGACCTCATGTAGCAGAAGATGGGCATCAGAGGGCTGCCAGGGGGCCCACGAGGTAGGGGGCGCGCCCCCCACCCTCGTGGATGGTGGGTGGCCCCCTCTAGTACTTCTTTCGCCCAATATTTTTTTATATTCTGAAACTTTCTCCCGTGAAGTTTCAGCACTTCTGGAGTTGTGCAGAATAGGTCTCTAATATTTGCTCCTTTTCCAGCATAGAATTCCAGCTGCCAGCATTCTCCCTCTTCATGTAAACCTTGTAAAATAAGAGTGAGTAGGCATAAGTATTGTGACATAATGTGTAATAACAGCCCATAATGCGATAAATATCGATATAAAAGCATGATGCAAAATGGACATATCAACTCCCCAAAGCTTAGACCTCGCTTGTCCTCAAGCGAAAGTCGATATCGATAAATATGTACACATGTTTAGAGATCGAGGTGTCGATAAAATAAAATACGGACATGAGGGCATCATGATCATTCTTATAATAGAAACATATATAAATATTGTCATATGATTTCTTATGCTAAAGTAACAATTCATTCACAATTTCAAGTATGAATCATAAACTTCATTGAGAACCAACAAACTATAATCTCAGTCATTGAAGCAATTGCAATTTATCATAACATCATAAAGAGTCAATATAAGAGCTTTTCAGCAAGTCCGCATACTCAATTATCATTTAGTCTTTCACAATTGCTAACACTCACGTGATATTTATGGTTATGAAGTTTTAAGCGGACACAAAGAAAGATAGGGGCTTATAGTTTTGCCTCCCAACCTTTTACCTCAAGAGTAATGTCAACAATAATAGTTCATGAAAACTCACATCCAATTAGCTATATATATCAGGATCTTTCCAACACATTGTGCTTGCCAAAGGATAAAATGTAAAAAGGAAAGGTGAAGATCACCGTGATTCTTTGCATGAAGTATAAGACAAGAATAAAAGATAGGCCCTTCGCAGAGGGAAGCAGAGGTTGTCATGTGCTTTCATGGTTGGATGCACAAAGTCTTAATGCAAAAGAACGTCACTTTATATTGCCACTTGTGATATGGACCTTTATTATGCAGTCCGTCACTTTTATTTCTTCTACATCACAAGATCGTATAAAGCTTATTTTCTCCGCACTAATAAATCATACATATTTAGAGAGCAATTTTTATTGCTTGCAACGATGACAACTTACTTGAAGGATCTTACTCAATCCATAGGTAGATATGGTGGACTCTCATGACAAAACTGAGTTTAAGGATATTTGGAAGCACAAGTAGTATCTCTACTTGGTGAAAAGAATTTGGCTAGCATGAGAGGGAAAGGCAATCTCAACATGTTGGATGATCCATGACAATATAATTTATTTCAGATGTAAGAAAACATAACCCATTACGTTGTCTTCCTTGTCTAACGTCAACTCTTTAGCATGTCATATTTTAATGAGTGCTCACAATCATAAAAGATGTCCAAGATAGTATATTTATATGTGAAAACCTCTCTTTATTACTTCCTATTAATCGCAACGATGACCAAAACTATGTTTGTCAACTCTCAACAACTTTTATACATCATACTCTTTATATGTGAAGTCATTACTCTCCATAAAATCCATATGATCTCTTTATTTCTTTTTATTCTTTCTCTTTTATTTTATTACCTCAAGACCATAGCAAGATAATCAAGCCCTTGACTCAACACTAATCTTTATTATATATAGCTGAAAGTGCAACTATCCCTAGGTGGTTTTGGTAATTCATAACAACATATAGCTCATTGAGCTAATGCTATTCCAAGATGATTATTTCAGGAAAGCTCAATGATTGGCATGGCATGGATGTGAAAGTGGAACCCTCAAAATGCTAAGGACAAAGGATTGGCTCAAGCTCAAAAGCTCAAGACTCTTCATTTTATATTTTAGTGATCCAAGATCACATTGAGTCTTTAGGAAAAGCCAATACTATCAAGGAGGGATGAGGTGTTGCTTAATGAGCCTCTTGCTTCATGTGCTTAGTGATATGCTCCAAAACCCTCAACTACTTTCCCATATCCACATATGACCTAAACCCTAAGCCAAACTCGGTCATACCGATTCTTTCTATCCGGCGCCACCGAGTTTCATTTGTCATAAGCCACTGCCAAACCCTAGCAATTCGGTTCTACCGATAGGGATCTCGGTCTCACCGAGATGGGATTGCAAACTCTCTATTTCCCTTTCGTCACTTTTCCGTCTCACCGAAAGAGCGAATCGGTCCCACCGAGATTGCAATGTAAATTCAGTGTTTCCCTTTTGTAACTTTTCGGTCTCACCGAAAGAGCAAATCGGTCCCACCGAGTTTGCCTGACCAACTCTCTGGTTAGCTAATTACCAAAATCGGTCTCACCGAGTTTGTGTAATCGGTCTCACCGAGATTACATTATGCCCAAACCCTAACCATATCGGTCCTACCGAGTTGCATGTCAGTCCCACCGAAAATCTCTAACGGTCACTAGGTTTACCTTTTCGGTCCGACCGAGTTTTTAGATTCGGTCCCACCGAGATTGGAAAACTGTGTGTAACGGTTGGATTTTGTGTGGAGGCTATATATACCCCTCCACCTCCTCTTCATTCGTGGAGAGAGCCATCAGAACACATACACAATTCCAACTCATATGTTTTGAGAGAGAACCACCTACTCATGTGTTGAGACCAAGATATTCCATTCCTACCATATGAATCTTGATCGCTAGCCTTCCCCAAGTTGCTTTCCACTCAAATCTTCTTTCCACCAGATCCAAATCCTATGAGAGAGAGTTGAGTGTTGGGGAGACTATCATTTGAAGCACAAGAGCAAGGAGTTCATTACCTACACACCATTTGTTACTTCTTGGAGAGTGGTGTCTCCTAGATTGGCTAGGTGTCACTTGGGAGCCTCCGACAAGATTGTGGAGTTGAACCAAGGAGTTTGTAAGGGCAAGGAGATCGCCTACTTCGTGAAGATCTACCGCTAGTGAGGCAAGTCCTTCGTGGGCAATGGCCATGGTGGGATAGACAAAGTTGCTTCTTCGTGGACCCTTTGTGGGTGGTTGCTTCTTCGTGGACCCTTCGTGGGTGGAGCCCTCCGTGGACTCGCGCAACCGTTACCCTTTGTGGGTGGAGCCCTCCGTGGACTCGCGCAACCGTTACCCTTCGTGGGTTTAAGTCTCCATCAACGTGGATGTAGGATAGCACCACCTATCCGAACCACGAGAAAAACATCCGTGTCTCCAATTGCGTTTGAATTCTCCAAACCCTTCCCTTTACATTCTTGCAAGTTGCATGCTTTACTTTCTGCTACCAATATACTCTTTGCATGCTTGCTTGAATTGTGTGATGATTGCTTGACTTGTCCTACAATAGCTAAAATCTGCCAAGAACTAAAATTGGGAAAAGGTTAAGTTTTTATTTGGTCAAGTAGTCTAATCCCCCCCTCTAGACATACTTTCGATCCTACAAGTGGTATCAGAGCTTTGGTCTCCATTTGCTTTGATCTCCATAGCCTTTGGTGGTCATAGCCTTGGTTTCACAACCTAGGAGAGTATGGCGTCTAGCGAGGGAAATTATCACCGTAGAGGTCCTTACTTTGATGGTACTAATTTTGCTAGTTGGAAGCATAAAATGAAAATGCATATTGTTGGACATAACCCTGCCGTTTGGGCTATTGTATGTGTTGGTTTGCAAGGTGACTTCTTTGATGGGAAAGAACCAAACCGTGAAGCTACCGCGGATGAGTTGAAGATGTTGCAATACAATGCTCAAGCTTGTGATATTCTCTTCAACGGATTGTGCCCCGAAGAATTCAACAAAATCAGCCGTCTTGAGAATGCAAAGGAAATTTGGGACACTTTGATTGATATGCACGAAGGTACCGACTCCGTCAAGGAATCCAAGTTGGATGTTCTTCAAAGTCAACTTGACAAGTTCAAAATGAAGGATGGTGAAGGTGTCGCTGAAATGTACTCTAGGCTTGCTCTCATCACAAATGAGATTGCCGGCTTAGGAAGTGAAGAGATGAGCGATAGATTCATCATCAAGAAGATTCTAAGAGCCTTGGATGGAAAATATGATACCGTGTGCACATTGATCCAAATGATGCCCAATTACAAAGATCTCAAGCCAACGGTGGTGATTGGAAGAATTGTTGCTCATGAGATGTCACTTAAGGATAAAGAGGAACTTCACAACAAATCAAGTGGTGCCTACAAAGCCTCATGTGAAGCCCCTACATCATCAAGTGAGAAACAAAACTTCAGTGAAGAATTGAGCTTAATGGTGAAGAACTTCAACAAGTTCTACAAGAGTAGAAGCAAAGATAGAAGCTTCAAGTCAAGGTCCTACAATGACAAAAGATCTTCTAGTCGAGAGCGAAACTGCTACAGTTGTGGAAGACCCGGGCACTATTCCAATGAGTGTACGGCTTCCTACAAGAGAAGAGAAGATTCTCCAAAAAGAAGAAGCAAAGAATCACCACCAAGAGAGAGAAGGAGTAGAGATGATCGTTATGAACGAAGATACTCACGGAGAAGCAAGGATTCGGAAAGGAAGGAAAAATCATCAAGGAGCTACACAAAACGAAGACATCAAGCTCATGTTGGTGAATGGGTATCCGGCTTCGACTCCGACAGCCACTCCGAGAGAAGTTATCACTCCGACTCCGAAGATACTCAAGATGAAGGTGTTGCCGGTCTAGCACTTGTGTCAACCAACTCCTACGACATCATTGACTCACCAAATGAAGGAATTGGAATATGCTTCATGACCAAAGGTCCTAAGCCAAGTTACACTTGAGCAAGAAAATAGCTTATTGAAGGGAATTATAGAGAAAGGAGTGTACAAAAGCCTTGCCGGGAGTAAGCAATTCGAGGAAATTGTGCGCAAGCAAGGAATGCACCAGAAGAATCAAGGTGTTGGTTTTGAACGAAAGTTCAATGCCAATGGAGTTGAGTGGGAAGAAGATCAATACCCCAAGACAAAGTTTGTTCCTCAACAAGAAAAGTATGATACTTCTTTCAAGGGGACACAAGCTCAAGATGATCTTCCACCACAAGACTACAAGCAAAAAGGCAAGGACAAGCTTCAAGAGGAAATTGATGCATTTGAAGAAGCTCCTAAGACCTTAGTCAAGTGGATTCCCAAGACTACTTCAAGTTCCACTTCATCAAGTACGACTACAACTCCAAGGATTCCCATCAATATGGTGTGGATCCAAAAGAAGAAGAACTAGAGAGTTCTTGAGGGTGACTCCGCCAACATACTTCACTCTTATCATTTTGGCAAGAACAAGTGCAATCAACTTCCACATCTTGCACTAGTTCAAGGAGTCACAAACCCTCTTGTTGGTAAGACAAGGGACAAGGTAACCTAAAAGTTTTCATGGACATCATCTTGTGTGTGCATCACTCTATGTCTATGGATATCCTTGTTTGTTCCTTGCGGGACTAACCCATGTAGGTATTGAAAGTGCAATTCACTCAAACGGATAGCTCCAAGTGATCTACATCAACATTGAGCATCCACATCTTCAACATCTACATGAAGTCATCATCGACAAAACCCGAGGTTAGTTCATCCCTCTAAGGGGGGATATCACATCTAGGGGGAGCTTTACTCTAAGACTTGAGCTAAAGCAACTCTAAAGATGTGAACACAACAATGCTTTATGTAAAAGTGGTAACCCCACTTGAGCTTAAACGATGAGTATGACCTATGATCAAGTGTTCTCACTTGACTCCTAAGTCAATATACTCATATATAGATGACCTTGTCATCGCAAATTGCTTGGTAGATGCTAGAATTGGTTGTGCATGCCTTGTCACATATTTCATTTGCCATCTTATTGTGTGAGCATGCTGGTTGCATATTTTACTCATTCGAGGACATCCACTTGTTGTTTTGATTGTTCGGTTTTATTTCCTTTTGCCAAGTGGATGGACAAGAATGCCTAAGAACCTCCTCTAGCTATCTATGCTTTTCTCGTCTTAAACTCTATTCATGCTACATCACAAAATTTGATCAAGTCAGATTCGAACCACTCTGTGTGAGGAGCGCTCGGAGTCCCCGATTCGTCATAGACTTAAACTTCCAAAACCTCTTTATGATTCTCGGTCTGACCGATACCCTACTTTCGGTCCTACCGAGATCATTAAGTTGATCTATGTTCTCGATCTCGGTGCAACCGATTTGAACCATTCGGTCACACCGAGTTGCAATAACTGTATACAGTTTTGCATCTCGGTGCGACCGAGTCGTTCCACTCGGTCACACCGACAGGTTCGAGCTATATATAGTCACGGCAAAAATTTGGAAATTTCTCCGAACCTCTTCGCCCGCGCGATAGCCTGCTCTGCCAACTTGGTCTCCGGATCATCTCCTCGCCGCCAGCCGCCTCCAGTCGCTGGTCTCCATCACCGTCAACGGAATTCTACCCCGCCGTTGCCGCCGTAGCGAGTCTCCGCCGAACTAGGGTATGGACTCGATCTTTGTGCTATTCCCCAATCTGATTCTTAGCACATTGTGATCATCATGATTCTTGCCATGATTGAAACACTCCTGTCCAGTCAATGCGTTCGTAGATTAGTTTTGATTCGAAAATTTTAGGGTTAGGTTTCCGCCGAAACCATCTCGGACCCACCGAGTTGAAAAACTCGGTCCCACCGATTTGGCTTATGCCATTGCACAAGTGAGACTCGGTCTGACCGAGAATTACTTATCGGTGTGACCGATTTTGGAACTCTGTGAAACCCTAGCAGTCTCGGTGCCACCGAACTGTGACTCGGTCTGACCGAGTTCACTAGTTTAGGTTCCAAAACTGCTTCGGTATCACCGAGTTTAAAAATCGGTAGATCCGAGATGATTTCAGTGGGAAACTAAAACTAAGTTTTTGAGTCATTCTTTTGCAAAAATCTCTGCATTTTGTGATGCTCATCCACTCTATCTCATCTATAACCTATTCACAGGGTCATCAGTCAGAGTTTGCAACATGTCTGATCAGAGTGACAACCAGAACTTGTCAGAGCAACAAGTGCAGATGAGTGAGGGCACTAGTCCCTCCAGCTCTTCAGATGATGGCAGCAGAAGTACCCCAAGCAATTTGCCAAAAGCTGCCACCAGACAGAGGAAGAAGAGAACTTCAGATTCTGAGGATGAAGATTATGTGGCAGAGGAAGAGGAAGCAACTTCCAAGAGAATTGAGCCAGCTCAGGGCACAAAGCCAGGGTTAAAGATCAAAAGGCCAGCAGGCAGGCAGCCTATGCCAAAGGCCAGAGCTTCAATCAAGATTTCTGAGAAGCCCACTCCCATAGAGCCAGTTGCTGCTGAAGGCAAGAAAAGGAAGGAAAGGGTGAAGAAGACTGTAGCCAGAGTGCTTGGAAAGGCTTCCATCATGGAAGAAGAGGAAGAAGAAGAGGTTGCTGCACCAGCACCTAAGGCACCCAAGCTAATGGGTGATGCTATCAAATCAGGGGCTACTGCATCAAAGCCCAAGGAAGCACCCAAGGCTGCATCAAAGGTCAAGACAGCACCAAAGAGGAATACAAGAAGCATCCCAGCTGCTGAGAAGAACAAGGCCCCAGTGCTTGAAGCTGCTGAAGAAGATGATGAAGAGCAAGTTCTCAGAAAACTCAAGCCCAAGATCCCAGACCACAAAGATGCTCATCCTATGGCTGAGGATATGAAGCTCAGGAGAGACTCAAGGCTGAGGAAGTGGAGAGAAGTAGACCCGTATGCTTCAAGGAGAAGAACTGCTGTGGATTACAGATTTCACACCAAGGAACAGTGGGACTTCTATGAGACAGTGCTGCTTGATAAGAAGCCAATAGCCTGTGATATGAGATGGGTTGACTGGCAATACATCAAGGACAATGAAGAACACTACCCTGGAGTGTATGACAGCTTCAATGCTTGTGGAGTAGCAGACTTTGTTGGGCAGAAGCTCACAAAGTGGAACGAGGAGCTTATCATGCAGTTCTACTCCACAACACATTTTTATCCAAATGGGAGGATTGTATGGATGTCAGAAGGAACCAGATATCAGTCAACAGTTGCTGAGTGGGCACAGCTCATTAATGCCCCAGAGGAGCAAGCAGATGACTTGGACATTTATGCCAAGAAGAAGATGGACCACAACTCTATGTCCAATATGTACAAGGAAATTCCAAACGAGGCTCTTGAAACTTTCAATTTTGGCTCAGTGCACTATCTTCTGTCAGGGCTACCAACTATCAATTGGATAATGAGGCACACCTTGTTGCCCAAGTCTGGAGATCACAAGATGATCAGAGGCCATGCAATAAATTTGCTTCATATATTTGATGTGCCACAGAAGTTCAAGGTGATGAGCCTCATGGTAGAGACCATCAAGAGGACTGCAGCAGACCAGAAGAGGAGTTGTGGATATGCCCCACAGATTCAGGAGCTCATCAACTCAAAGATGGGCACAGGCATATACTTACTGGACAAGGAACACATGCCCATCCGTCCAGATTTTGAAGATAATCAAGTGGTCATGACTGAGAATGAACCATCATCTGCACAAGCACAAGCAAAGAAGGAGAAGGCAAGGAAGGAGAAAGCTGCCAAGATGCCAACTCAAGAGGAGGCATCTGAGTATTTCTTGAAAACCAAACAAAAGCAGCTTGGTTACTTGATTGCATCCACACCGAGGATTGAGCAAGGACTCGCCACCCTCACTCAGAATCAGCAGAGCCTAGAGAGAATCATGGAACAAAAGTTCTATGACTTGGATGTCAAAGTAATAGAGATTCAGTCTGTAGTGGAACAACTTCAGGATGACATGCAGGAGAGGAGAGGCAAGACTACAACTGATGCATTTGCCAGAGCGCCAAGAGCTCAGAGATCATATGCAGTGCCAGTTGCTGACACCAGAGCCACCACTTCTGCACCAGCTACAGCCTCAGTTCCACCAACTCCAGCGTCCACTTCAGCCTCAACTCCAACCACGTCTACAGAAGGCTTCGTCCTTGGAGTGCTCCGGACTCCACCACCACCTGAAGATCAAGCCTGAGTGTCGACTTAGCACTATGCATTTTCTAGGAACTTTTTGGTAACTTGTTGTCAAAGGGGGATAAAATGTATAGATCATAGGCTTCGAGAGAGAGGGAGTGTTGCTTTTTTCTCTCTTGCTTTATTTGGTGATTTTTCGAACTTTGTTTGCTTTTGAGTGCTTGAGATACTATGTCATTGCTCGTGAGACATTGATGATCATGTGTTTGATCATAAGCTACACTTAATGCTTGCTTAATGCTATTATCTTATCTATCTTATGTGATCATTCACTATTCTTGGTGATGAGTGCATGTATTTCATTCTTATCATTTTAAGCGCTCCACCAAGATGTATGTGACATGGAAAAGTAACCCATGACTCTAACTCTTTGTGCATTTGCAGTCCAAAGCAAATTTTAAATATGCACAAATTTAGGGGGAGCTCTTACTTGTCACATACTTCTCAAAGCGACGATATATTTCATGCTTATTATCATTTGTCGAAGCTTTGATCTATATGTTGTCATCAATTACCAAAAAGGGGGAGATTGAAAGTGCAACTATCCCTAGGTGGTTTTGGTAATTCATAACAACATATAGCTCATTGAGCTAATGCTATTCCAAGATGATTATTTCAGGAAAGCTCAATGATTGGCATGGCATGGATGTGAAAGTGGAACCCTCAAAATGCTAAGGACAAAGGATTGACTCAAGCTCAAAAGCTCAAGACTCTTCATTTTATATTTTAGTGATCCAAGATCACATTGAGTCTTTAGGAAAAGCCAATACTATCAAGGAGGGATGAGGTGTTGCTTAATGAGCCTCTTGCTTCATGTGCTTAGTGATATGCTCCAAAACCCTCAACTACTTTCCCATATCCACATATGACCTAAACCCTAAGCCAAACTCGGTCATACCGATTCTTTCTATCCGGCGCCACCGAGTTTCACTTGTCATAAGCCACTGCCAAACCCTAGCAATTCGGTTCTACCGATAGGGATCTCGGTCTCACCGAGATGGGATTGCAAACTCTCTGTTTCCCTTTCGTAACTTTTCGGTCTCACTGAAAGAGCGAATCGGTCCCACTGAGATTGCAATGTAAATTCAGTGTTTCCTTTTTGTAACTTTTCGGTCTCACCGAAAGAGCAAATCGGTCCCACCGAGTTTGCCTGACCAACTCTCTGGTTAGCTAATTACCAAAATCGGTCTCACCGAGTTTGTGTAATCGGTCTCACCGAGATTACGTTATGCCCAAACCCTAACCATATCGGTCCTACCGAGTTGCATGTCAGTCCCACCGAAAATCTCTAACAGTCACTAGGTTTACCTTTTCGGTCCGACCGAGTTTCTTGATTTGGTCCCACCGAGATTGGAAAACTGTGTGTAACGGTTGGATTTTGTGTGGAGGCTATATATACCCCTCCACCTCCTCTTCATTCGTGGAGAGAGCCATCAGAACACATACACAATTCCAACTCATATGTTCTGAGAGAGAACCACCTACTCATGTGTTGAGACCAAGATATTCCATTCCTACCATATGAATCTTGATCTCTAGCCTTCCCCAAGTTGCTTTCCACTCAAATCTTCTTTCCACCAGATCCAAATCCTATGAGAGAGAGTTGAGTGTTGGGGAGACTATCATTTGAAGCACAAGAGCAAGGAGTTCATTACCTACACACCATTTGTTACTTCTTGAAGAGTGGTGTCTCCTAGATTGGCTAGGTGTCACTTGGGAGCCTCCGACAAGATTGTGGAGTTGAACCAAGGAGTTTGTAAGGGCAAGGAGATCGCCTACTTCGTGAAGATCTACCGCTAGTGAGGCAAGTCCTTCATGGGCGATGGCCATGGTGGGATAGACAAGGTTGCTTCTTCGTGGACCCTTTGTGGGTGGTTGCTTCTTCGTGGACCCTTCGTGGGTGGAGCCCTCCGTGGACTCGCGCAACCGTTACCCTTTGTGGGTGGAGCCCTCCGTGGACTCTCGCAACCATTACCCTTCGTGGGTTGAAGTCTCCATCAACGTGGATGTAGTATAGCACCACCTATCCGAACCACGGGAAAAACATCCGTGTCTCCAATTGCGTTTGAATTCTCCAAACCCTTCCCTTTACATTCTTGCAAGTTGCATGCTTTACTTTCCGCTGCCAATATACTCTTTGCATGCTTGCTTGAATTGTGTGATGATTGCTTGACTTGTCCTACAATAGCTAAAATCTGCCAAGAACTAAAATTGGGAAAAGGTTAAGTTTTTATTTGGTCAAGTAGTCTAATCCCCCCCCTCTAGACATGCTTTCGATCGTACAATAGCTCACGGACTCGATTACATAGAAGGATCATAAAGCAAAACTCAAAATTAGATCATACTAAAACTTTATTCTACTAGATCAAGATATTACCAGAAGAATCGAACTAAGAAAAACGGTAAAGATAAAAGTGATGGTGATACGATACCGGGGCACTCCCCCAAGCTTGGCAGTTGCCAAGGGGAGTGCCCATACCCAATACTCAGTTCTTCTTTGTTGGTGAAGAAGGTGTTGGTGATGATGGATAGTCGCACATCGAGCGTAGGAGATCCTCCAAGTTGCAGATAATGCCCTTGAGTGCGATGATATGCTCCTTCAACAAAATATTTTCACTTGTGAGATACTTGTTTTGAATGCGAGCTAACTCAATCATCTTGAAAGCTTCAATCTCCGTTGGGGTAAAGAGATTGTGATGAGGTTGAAGGATGTCTTCTTCTGCTACTGTCGGAACTTGATCCCCCACGGCCTTCTTGATCCCATCATCCTCGCTGATCTCTTCGGGCTCTTCTCTCTTCAGCTCTATCTTCATTAGCCAAGCATCGTTGCCGTCATTGTTGGAGGAGGAGGGAGACGACATGATGCCTGACCTTGACAACCCTGGCAGAAAATAGCTCGAAACAAAAACATGAGATATTTGCGTGGTATGGTGTTCAAAACCTTCGGGAGATTATATAATGAATTTTTACCAACCAAAAGAAGTATCGTGCAAGAAAACGGAGTCCGGAGAGCAAATGAGGTGCTCACGAGGCAGGGGGCGCGCCCTCCACCCTCGTGGACGCCTCATGTCCTTCCCGGACTACTTCTTATTTTCCTATTTTCTTAAATATTCCAAAACGAAGAAAAATTGCTATTAGAACTGTTTTGGAGTCGGTTTACTTACCGTACCTCATACCTATTCCTTTTCGGAGTCTAAAACGTACTGGAAAGTGTCCCTTATGTATTCCTCCGGGGTTACGGTTTCAATAACATTAGTTTCAACATTTATAGGATTACCTGAGATATAATGTTTCATTCTTTGACCGTTCACCACCCTCGGATTTGTGCCTTCGAAGTTGTTGATTTTTATGGCACCGGAACGATAGACCTCCTCGATGACGTAAGGACCTTCCCATTTAGAGAGAAGTTTTCCTGCAAAAAAATCTTAAATGAGAGTTGTATAACAATACATAATCACCTACATTAAACTCACATTTTTGTATCCTCTTATCATGCCATCTTTTAACTTTTTCTTTAAACAGTTTGGCATTCTCATAAGCCTGGATTCTCCATTCATCAAGTGTGCTAATGTCAAAAAGCCTCTTCTCACCGGCAAGTTTGAAATCATAATTGAGCTCTTTAATGGCCCAATATTCCTTATGTTCTAGTTCGAGAGGTAAGTGACATGCTTTTCCATAAACCATCTTATACGGAGACATACCCATAGGATTTTTATATGTAGTTCTATAAGCCCATAATGCATCAAGTTTTTTGGACCAATTCTTTCTAGATCTATTAACAGTCTTTTGCAAAATTAATTTAAGCTCTCTGTTGCTCAGTTCTACTTGACCACTAGACTGTGGATGATATGGAGATGCAATTCTATGATTAACATCATACTTAGCAAGCATTTTACGAAAGGCACCATGAATAAAATGTGAACCACCATCAGTCATTAAGTATCTAGGGACTTCAAACCTCGGAAAAATAATTTCTTTAAGCATCTTAATAGAGGTGTTATGATCAACACTACTAGTTGGAATAGCTTCTACCCACTTAGTAACATAATCAACAGCAACTAAAATATGTGTATACCCATTAGAGGAAGGAAACGGTCCCATATAATTAAAGCCACCGACATCAAATGGTTCAATAACAAGTGAATAATTCATAGGCATTTCTTGACGTCTACTAATATTGCCAATTCTTTGACATTCGTCACAAGACAAAACAAACTTACGGGAATCCTTGAAGAGAGTAGGCCAATAAAAACCGGATTGCAATACCTTATGTGCAGTTCTATCTCCAACATGATGTCCTCCATAAGCCTTAGAGTGACACTTGCGTAGGATCTGTTCCTGTTCATGCTCAGGTATACAACGTCTAATGACACCATCTACTCCTTCTTTATAAAGGTGTGGGTCATCCCAAAAGTAATGTCTCAAATCATAGAAGAACTTTTTTCTTTTGCTGGTATGTGAAATTAGGTGGTATAAATTTAGCAACAATATAATTAGCATAATCAGCATACCATGGAGCAGTACGAGAGGCATTTATGACAGCTAATTGTTCATCAGAAAAGCTATCATCAATAGGTAGTGGGTCATCAAGAACATTCTCTAACCTAGACAAGTTGTCTGCAACAGGGTTCTCAGCTCCCTTTCTATCAATAATATGCAAATCAAATTCTTGTAGCAAGAGAACCCATCTAATAAGTCTAGGTTTAGCATCTTTCTTTTCCATAAGATATTTAATAGCAGCATGATCAGTGTGGACAGTTACTTTAGAATCAAAACTATAAGGTCTGAACTTACGCAAGCAAATACAACTGCTAAAAATTCTTTTTCAGTAGTAGCATAATTTCTCTGGGCGCTGTCCAGAGTCTTACTAGCATATTGGATAACATTTAATTTCTTATCAACTCTTTGTCCTAGAACAGCCCCTACATCATAATCACTAGCATCACACATGATTTCAAAAGGTAAATTCCAATCAGGAGGCTGAACAATAGGTGTAGAAATCAAAACTTTCTTAAGTATTTCAAATGCTTCTACACAATCATCATCAAAGACAAAAGGAACATCTTTTTGTAAGAGATTAGTCAGAGGCGGAGAAAATTTAGAGAAGTCCTTAATGAACCTCCTATAAAACCGACATGACCAAGGAAACTTCTTATACATTTATGTCCTTAGGACACGACATCTTTTCAATAGAATCAACCTTAGCTTTATCAACTTCAATACCTCTTTCAGAAATTTTATGCCCCAAGACAATACCTTCATTAACCATAAAGTGGCACTTCTCCCAATTCAAGACAAGATTAGTTTCTTTGCATCTCTGCAAAACTCAATCAAGGTTGCTTAAGCAATCATCAAAAGAAGTTCCATAAATAGAAAAATCATCCATGAATACCTCAACATTCTTTTCACAAAAGTCGAAGAATATAGCAGTCATACATCTTTGAAAGGTAGCAGGTGCATTGCATAAACCAAAAGGCATACGTCTATAAGAAAAGGTACCGAAAGGGAAAGTAAAAGTTGTCTTTTCTTGATCCTCTTTTGACACAGGTATTTGAGAGAAACCAGAATAACCATCTAGAAAGCAAAAATGTGTATGCTTGGATAATATTTCTAGCATTTGATCAATAAAAGGTAATGGATAATGATCCTTTTTAGTAGCTTTATTTAATTTGCGGAAATCAATTACCATTCTATAACCTGTAACAATTCTTTGTGGGATCAATTCATCTTTATCATTAGGAACAACAGTAATACCTCCCTTCTTAGGGACACAATGGACATGACTTACCCACTGACTATCAGCAACGAGATAAATTATACCTGCCTCCAGAAGCTTTAGTATTTCTTTTCTTACCACTTCTTTCATCTTAGGATTTAACCGTCGTTGGTGATCAACAACCGGTTTCGCGTCTTTCTCCACTTTTATTTTATGCTGGCATAGAGTGGGACTAATGCCCTTAAGATCATCAAGAGTATATCCAATGGCAGCACATTGCTTCTTCAGAGTTTTCAATAATTTCTTTTCTTCATGCTCTGAAAGGTTAGCACTAATAATAACAGGATATATCTCTTTCCCATCAAGATAATCATATTTAAGAGTATCAGGTAAAGGTTTAAGCTCAAACACGGGATCACCCTTGGGTGGAGGAGGATCCCCTAGAATTTCAACAGGCAGGTTGTGTTTCAAAATAGGCCCTTATTTAAAGAATACTTCATCTATTTCCCTTCTTTCATTCATAAACATATCATTTTCATGGTCTAGCAAATATTGCTCTAAAGGATCATCAGGAGGCCCGACAATAGAAGCAAGACCAATAATTTCATCTTTACTAGGCAATTCTTTATCATGGGGTTGTCTATGAAACTTAGCAAAATTAAACTCATGAGACATTTCCCCCAAACCAATAAAAACAATATCCTTATTGCAGTCTATCTTAGCATTAACAGTATTCAAGAAGGGTCTACCAAATATAATGGGACAAAAGTCATCTTGTGGGGAACCAAGAACAAGAAAATCAGCAGGATATTTAACTTTCCCACACAAGACTTCAACATCTCTAACAATCCCAACTGGTGAAATAGTGTCTCTATTGGCAAGTTTAATAGTAACATCAATTTCCTCTATCTCAGCAGGTGCAATATCATGCATAATTTCTTTATATAGGGAATGAGGTATTGCACTTGCACTAGCACCCATATCACATAAGCCATGATAGCAATGATCTCCTATTTTAACAGAAATAACAGGCATGCCTACAAAAGGTCTATGTTTATTTTTAGTATCAGGTCTAGCAATTCTAGCAGCTTCATCACAGAAGTAAATAACATGCCCATCAATATTATTGGCCAAGAGATATTTAACCATAGCAACACTAGGTTCAACTTTAATTTGCTCAGAGGGTGTAGGTGTTCTAGTATTAATCTTACAAACTACAGTTGAAGCTTTAGCATGATCCTTTATTCTTATAGGGAAGGGTGGTTTCTCAATATAAGTAGTAGGAACAACATAATCATTATAAGTGATAGTATTTTCTTCAACTTTAGTAGGTGCAAATACTTTTACTTCAATGGGAGGATTATATTTAAACCACTTCTCCTTACGGAGATCAACATGAGTAGAAAATGATTCACAGAAAGAAGCTACTATCTCAAAGTCAAGTCCATATTTAGTGCTAAATTCACGGAAAGCATTGGTATCAATAAAAGATTTAACACAATCAAACTTAGGTGTTATACCTGACTCCTTACCTTCGTCGACATCCCAATCTTCAGAGTTGCGTTTAACTCTTTCCAATAAATCCCATTTGAATTCAATAGTCTTCATAATAAAAGAGCCAGTACAAGAAGTATCGAACATGGAGCGATTATCTAGAGAAAGCCGAGCATAAATTTTTTGAATAATAATTTCTCTTGAGAGCTCATGATTGGGGCATGAATATAACATTGACTAAGCCCCCCCAAGCTAACGATGCTTTCTCCTTCCGATGCCAAAAATTATATATATAATTACGATCACGATGAACAAGATGCATAGGATAAAACTTCTGATGAATTCCAATTTCAATCGGTTGTAGTTCCATGATCCCATATCATCACATAGCCTAAACCATGTCAATGCCTTTCCCTTCAAAGATAAGGGAAGACCTTCTTCTTGATAAAATCCTGGGCATACATGCAAGCTTAAATAATCCACAAACTTCATCCACGTAGAGTAGGTGCAAAGTCGGGATGTAATGTTCCATCACTGGGAAAGGATTAGCTAGCAGTTTCTCGATCAAACTGAAAGAATTTCAAAGTAGAGGAGATCGTCATTCATAGCCCTCCTCTTTCCAATAGTAAGTGACAGTAAATTCAGCAAGAATAATTTTGTCGTAATAACCAACGAGGAGAAAGCGAATGACTAATAAGCGAGTCTTTTCACGTGAAGAAGGTATCCTCAACACATAGCACTGAAATTATCGGTAACAGATAGTTTTGTGATAAGATAATTTGTAACAGGTAACAAGTAATAAAAGTAAATAAGGTATAGCAAGATGGCCCAATCCTTTTTTTAGCAAAGGACAAGCCTGGACAAACTCTTATATAAAGTAAAGCGCTCCCGAGGACACATGGGAATTATCGTCAAGCTAGTTTTCATCACGTTCATATGATTCGCGTTCGGTACTTTGATAATTTGATATGTGGGTGGACCGGTGCTTGGGTACTATACTTCCTTGAACAAGCATCCCACTTATGATTAACCCCTATTACAAGCATCCGCAACTATAACAGAAGTATTAAGGTAAACCTAACCATAGCATGAAACATATGGATCCAAATCAGCCCCTTACGAAGCAACGCATAAACTAGGGTTTAAGCTTCTGTCACTCTAGCAACCCATCATCTACTTATTACTTCCCAATGCCCTCCTCTAGGCCCAAACAATGGTGAAGTGTCATGTAGTCGATGTTCACAAGACACCACTAGAAAAAAGACAACATACATCTCATCAAAATATCGAACGAATACCAAATTCACATGACTACTTATAGCAAGACTTCTCCCATGTCCTCAGGAACAGACGTAACTACTCACAAATCATATTCATGTTCATAATCAGAGGGGCATAATATGCATAAAGGATCTGAACATATGATCTTCCACCGAATAAACCAACTAGCATCAACTACAAAGAGTAATCAACACTACTAGCAACCCACAGGTACCAATCTGAAGCTTTGGGACAAAGATTGGATACAAGAGATGAACTAGAGTTTGAGATGAGATGGTGTTGGTGAAGATGTTGATGGAGATTGACCCCCTCCCGATGAGAGGATCGTTGGTGATGATGATGGTGATGATTTCCCCCTCCTGGAGGGAAGTTTCCCTGGCAGAACAGCTCCGCCGGAGCCCTAGATTGGTTCCGCCAAGGATCCGCCTCGTGGTGGCGGAGTTTCGTCCCGTGAGCTAGCTTATGATTTTTTTTCCTCGACAAAAGACCTCATATAGCAGAAGATGGGCATCAGAGGGCTGCCAGGGGGCCCACGAGGCAGGGGGCGCGCCCAGGGGGTAGGGCGCGCCCCCACCCTCGTGGATAGTGGGTGGCTCCCCTCTGGTACTTCTTTCGCCCAATATTTTTTATATATTCTGAAACTTGCTCCCGTGAAGTTTCAGGACTTTTGGAGTTATGCAGAATAGGTCTCTAATATTTGCTCCTTTTCCAGCCCAGAATTCTAGCTGCGGCATTCTCCCTCTTCATGTAAACCTTGTAAAATAAGAGAGAGTAGACATAAGTATTGTGACATAATGTGTAATAACAGCACATAATGCGATAAATATCGATATAAAAGCATAATGCAAAATGGATGTATCAGCCAGCAACTATACCCACACGCAACAGGGCTACGCCCAGACTAGCACGCAGTAGATCTACATCCAGACCGGCATGGGTACACTAGACGAGGGGGAGGAGGACAATGAAGACGATAATCCGGATGATTTTGCAAGCGATCTGAAGAAGAAGCATAGAGGAGAAAGTTTTAACATGCTGGAGGACGAGTTGTTGTGCGATGCATGGTTTGCCACTAGCCTCGATCAGATCCATGGCACGAAGCAAAAGGGCTCAAATTTTCGGGCCAACATTCACACAAGCATTTCGCGCCCCACTCCGACGCGTTCATCCGCAACCCTGAACCAAAGTCCTTCAACCATCGATGGGACACCATCCAAGAGGCTGTGTCGGAGTATTGCAGCCACTTGGCGCATCTCATCACACGGTGCCCTAGTGGTGCCCAAACCACCGAGCAAGTAAGTTGATTTGGTCAGATATGCATAGTTTTGTAGCCGAATATGCATAGTTTTTTTATTACTAGCCGAATATGCATATTTTTGTTGATTACTAGTAGGGTATGCATAGTTTTGTTGATCACCGGCTGGATATGCATAGTTGTGTTGATCACTAGCTGGATATGCATAGTTATGTTGATCACTAGCCGGATATGCATAGTATTTTTATCATTGGTCGGATATGCATAGTTTTGTTGACAATATTTATTTTTTGGCCTTCTCATGCGTGTAAAGTGTTCAAGAAGTTGGATCAGAAAACTTCACTGTCATGCATTGCTAGTTGAAGTTGAATGGGCAATCGAAGTGGAACCTATTCATAGCCAAGAACGCCGCACAAGACACCAAGGAAGAAATCGGTGGCCCAACCGACCCAACAAAAGAACCGCTCAAGAAGATTAGAAGAGGGTGTTGGGAAAAGAAGTGGGATAAGGAGAAGGCAAAGCGAGAAAGGTGCGGTGGTGAAGATGATAGAGAGGTTCGAGGACATCTTGTCCAAAAAGGAGGAGGCATACGTCAAGCGCTCGGACATCAAGGAGGACAAAAAAGGTGGAGAGGTTCAAACTATTAATGAAGGCGGCCGGGAAGAAGCTAGCGCTCGAATAGACAAGAGCCATGATCGAAGAGAAGAAGGTCATGGTCGAGGAGAAGAAGGCAATGCTAGAAGAAAAGAAGGTGAAGATAGCAGTCGATGCGGACACAAGGATGATCGTGGAAGCCGTCCGCTATAAGATGTTGCAGCAGTAGAAAAATGAGTTGGAGGCGGCGGGCAAGAAGGATGAGTAGGCGGCGGAGAAGAAGGTTGCATACGCGGCAGCGACCGCACCTTGAGCGTGGAGGATCGGAATTATTTTGCATGAACTGCCGGGCTTATATTCTTTTGTGATCGGGCATGTAAAAGCTTGAGCATACTTGCCTCTTTTTGATTGTGATCGGGTATATGATCGACGCACCATGGACCAGACTTTATTTGAATTTAAATATATCCTTTATTAATGGACGTATACGGAATAGCATTGGATGACCACCTTCCACATCTGTGTCTCCGAACTGATCCCTTGTTCGCGGATTGGCGTGGAAGAAAATTTACGGATCGCCGTTGCATATATGTCCTAAGGAAATCCTGCATGAGGCAATTCCTTCGTCGGTAAGTATATGTATGTGTTTTAATTTCGGCTAATCTCGAGTTATTTTTAAATAAGGATCATTGCTTCTTCTGGATCGACTAGTCTTTCTTCTTTCTGAAGAGAAAAAGGACAGCTGCATGCATGCGTACTCGTATTATTTGTTTTATTTATTATTTCGCCAAAGGCATTGTCGTCTTTCTGCTGCCTCACACATGCAGACCTCCCTCCTCGGTTTTACATTACACTGCAGATGAAACCTACCCGCATTTTCTTAAGAAATCCCTCCATATTGTTGCATGTGACACCAACAACTGAAGCACCCATTGCTCGATGAGATCAGAAAGGAATTGGCTTTTGGCTGTCCGTCCGAGCCGACACTCTTCAGTTAAGTAGATCCCAGTGCGGACTGCTTGCGGAGCCCCAGTGCCACGCATAGCTAGCTAGCTACTCGATCGAGCTGCAAGAGCTTCTTGATCGGTTGTTGGTTCATCACTTGGATTGGATCTCGCACGACACACGCGTGCACTCATGGCGGACCTGGTCTCCGACGTGCTCCTGTCCTTCTTCTGCTGCTGCTTCTACCCTCCCGGGGGGCACCACGACACGCGACACTACCGCGGCCACCCGGCGGGCAGAAGCTCCGCGCATCGTCACCACCACGGCGCCGCGGGTCGTACGGTGGCCAGTCGGAGCAGACCGGCCCTGTCTCTCCAGGTTCACCCGCGTGCTTGTTGTCCTGTTTATATATACTACCCATTCGTTTCTTTGCATTTCCATCCCGGTGGAAACCGATCGATGGCGCAAGCTACCTGACCGGCACAACACTTGCATTGCATGTATCCAGACGGTGGAGCTCAAGGTCCGGATGTGCTGCGACGGCTGTGAGCGAGCCGTGATGCAGTCTCTCGTGAACCTCCGAGGAGTGGACAGCGTGGAGGTGGACGCCGGGACGGGGAAGGTGAGGGTGACGGGGTACGTGGAGCGGGGAAAGGTGCTGCGGGAGGTACGCCGCCGGAGCGGGAAGAAGGCGGACTTCTGGCCGAGCGGCGGCACGCCGCTGCGCTTCGCGTCTCCCGGGGGCTGCTTCGGCGGCAGCGAGCCGTACCGCGACACCTACAGCTACCACCGACGCGGCTACGGTGATGGTGGTGATCGTCACGGCCGCGCCCGCAGGCCTGCTCGTGGCAGCGACGCCGTCAGCAACATGTTCAACGACGATGATGTCAACGCGTGCGCGATCATGTGACGGCTTCACGAGGATATTTGTGGCAATACTTACGTGCTGCCGGTTCAACTGGCTCTAGTTTTCGTGGAAGTATCATGAATCTTTATGTACGATGAGATTGCAGTGAATCTGATCTCCTCGCCGCATGCAAATGCATTACTCCCTCCAATTTGTACTAAAGCAGCTGCAAGTAATATGAACCGGAGGGATTATGTTATCTTTTTCAGTATCTTTTTTTACTGCTCTCGATTAGAGCATCTCCAACAGACGCCCAAAAACTAGGCCGCGCGTTAAAATCTGAATTTTTTGGGCGCCAGACAGCTCTAACAGAAACTGTATAACAGTGCGCACGCAAAAAAAAAGAACGCGTGCTGAAAAACGTTATGTAAACTTTCACCAACTGCTCTCGGGGGTGTGGCACCTTGTTTTCACCAACGCCGGATGGTCAGGGCATTTTAGAGGCCGCCCTGTAAACTTTCTATAACCGTTCAACTGGTTGGGGGAATGGATGTACAAACCCAACACCTGGGTTTAAATCTTTACAGAGGCGAATTTAGGTTTCTATTTATTCTTAACGATAAGGCTTTTCTGGAACTCATGCATTTATCATCGAGGACTAGGCTCAGTGCATAACTGGGATTAAAAAAAATCCTAGTAGTCATATTTAAAAGGCCGTATGCATCCTTAGTTGATGCAGAGGCTGGGGAAGTGAAATTCTCCCCAAATTTTAAGCAAAGAGAGTCTTGGCTGAGTGGTTGAGCATGCGGTTGTGCAGCCTAGCGACCGGAGTTCAATTCCTAGAATTGACAGGTGATGCACAGGGGTTTTGTCAGGACCCCGACTCGATGTCACATCGATCTAGCTGGTAACACCTCATATCACTTTGCGGCCTCACGCACGGTATCCCCACGGGTGTCGTCTTACCTTTTCCCGGAACCGTTTGCGCCTTTTGGCTCACATATATGATAATGTCGCTAGCATCCATATGATAGGGAGCCCGGGCTGACATGACTAGTCGTAAACCCAAAGTGGCACAGACTTACAGGGACAGGCATCCATGACCCAGCTTCGAACGTGTCGGTCATCAGCAAGTGGGTCCGGGCTGTAGCACTGGGCTAGCAGGACTCCGGTAAACCGGGCTGTAGCGGGCTAACAGGACTCCGGTACTCAAAGCGTGACATTTCCCCGAAGGGACAGACACAGGAACGAAGAAGGACACATGCCGGCCAGCCTAAGTGTTTCAGAGCAGTAGCAAGCTACCATGGCTCAGTGGTAACACTAGGAGACATTTCCCGGTAAGAGAGGCTACTAAAGATAAACAACTAGATAGTCAGATCCCACACATACCAAGCATTTCAATCATACACACAATATGCTCGATATGTGCAAATACAACGAAGCATCACAACATGACTCTACGACACAAGTACTTTATTTAAGGCTCAGGGAGCCATACATATCATACACAAAGGTACGGGTCTCACGACCCAACATACAAGTCATACAGTCATACAAGCCAACAGCGGAAGTAACTTGTCTGAGTACAGACAACTAGTAAAATAAAAGAGGCTTGGAAAGCCTAGCTATACTACGTGGTCCTTCACAAGCTCAGGGTCACCACCTGGGTCTTTAGCCTACTCGTTGATGTCAACGTCTACATAGAACCCATCAGAAGGGGTTGCAGCGTCTTCTGTAAAAATGTAGATTATAGCAACATGAGTACAAAGGTACTCAGCAAGACTTACATCAGATCCTACATACATGCATAGTATCAAGAAGGGTTGGTGGAGTGATTGCAGCAAGCCAGCTTTGACTCTTGGCTAGACTATCCTACGATACTCCAACTTGAAATGGTTTTGCGCACACGAGTCCACTACTCACCACTTCAATACACTACCGGGGATCCACCTCCGTCTTCCTACGGAAGAGCCATCCTCGGCACTCACACTTATCTTGAGGCTTTTAGTAGTTTCCATTTACTTGTCTATGAACTGTATAGGCAACCAAGTAGTCCTTTACCGCGGACGCGGCTATTCGAATAGATCATGTTAACCCTGCAGGGGTGTACTTCTTCATACACGCTCTCACCACTTACCGTCGCTTACACGACATGTACTCGGCAACCTTCAAGCGGAAGCCCAACGTGGGTGTCGGCCACGACCTACCTAATCACCTAAGCCTCCAGTCCAGGTTTATCGCCTATCCAGGTTCCATCCGCAGGGAGTCCGGCCGAGGTTTCCCATACGGCCCCGAACGATGTGAACAGGGTTCCCGAGATACCTAACGGGTATTCGGTACACCGTGCCACGTACCTACCGCATCACAGCCCACCCCTACGGTCAGCGCTGTCCACGGCCTCCAGTAGGCTACAAACACCAGAAACTACTTGCAACTCCTGGACGGAGAACTAGGGTGAATAAGAAGCCGAGAGGGTCCATTGGTTTCGGGCCCAATGCATGGTAGTAGCTGATTCTTAAATCACACATACAGATCTCAGTGCTTAAGGTCGGCTTCAATGAAACAACCCACCATGTACTCCTACATGGCCTCTCATCGATACCTTTACCAAATCGTGTTCACCACACCACTCTCATTACCGACATAATCATTTCACTCTAGCCCATCACCCAGATGAACCAGACCTGACACAACTCTAAGCATAGCAGGCATAGCAAGGTAGGAACAACACATACATATGGCTCAATCAACTCCTACACATGCTAGTGGGTTTCATCTAGTTACTGTGGCAATGACAGGTCATGCAGAGGAAATGGGTTCAACTACCGTAGCACACAGCAGTTTGAATCGCGTTGTCTTAATGCAGTAAAAGAGAGCAGGAGCGAGAACATGGGATTGTATCGATATGATCAAATGGTTGGTTGCTTGCCTGATGGTTCGATGCACGGATACGGTTCTTCGTTAGGGTAATCACGGTACTCCTCGGGACAGATCCTGTCGCAAAGGACATCGATACACAAGCATCACCAAACAATGTGCAACAATATGATGCATGCATGAAACATGGCAATATGAGTGTGTTGGGCTAATGCAACTAAAGCCAGAAGGGTTTGAACAAATTTGAATCAAAGATTCAAATTCCAAATTCAAATATGGCCTTTTAAAGTGCCTTTTCTTGTTCTGCTTAAAACATCAAGTTAACTTGTTTGATCATGCATGGAAATAGTACAGATGGATAGATTGGATTTTTCTGATCATTTTTCATATATAATTTGTCCAATTTGGAGTTACAGAATAAAAGTTATGAATTTTTGAAGTTTAATTAATATTCTGGAATTTCCTGATTTAATTTAAATCCAGAAATTCAATTACTGCGTCAGCCTGACGTCACAGTGACGTCAGCAGGTCAACAGGGCTGGCTCGGGTCAAACCTGACGTGTGGGGTCCACACGTCAGTGACACAGGGGCTAATCCCGTGTTGACCCGGGCTGGTTAGCTTTGACTAAGCCCTGGGGCCCACTTGTCAGCGTCAGTAGGTGGGGGGGTTAGTGACTAATTAACTAGGCCACGTCAGCCCGCCGGAGTTCTGGCCGGCGGCGACCATTAGCGCGGCGGCGAGAGTGATTTTGGTCGTTTCGGCCACCAAATGGACCGCGGAGGCCACCGGAGTGGAGCTGAGGACAACCCGCAGCTCTTGGCGGAGCCCGTTGGGGTCGGGGTGGCCGGAGTCGACGGCGGTGAGCTCGGCTGCGGCCGCCGGGGTTCGGTCGTGCACGGGAACGGTGCTGGAGCTCGAAGTCGAGCAATACGAGGCGCTAGGGATGCTCTACGGGGTTCTGTGAACTCGTTGGACTCGCCGGGGTGACCAAATGGTCACCGGAGCTGCGTCGACGGCGAGCTCGGCGACGGCGGAGGTTCGGCCGTGGTGGGGAGGAAACTACGGTGAGGGAACGAGGGGAAGGAGAGGGGGGAAACGGTGGCGTAGCTCACCGCGGTTGCAGCGGGCGTCGAAGCGGGCTCGGGGACGCGCTGGGGACGGCGAATTCGACGGCGACGGTGGTCGGAGCCCGAAGAGGGGAACGGCGACGTGGCGGCGATGCAGGGCTTCCGGGGACCCGTGGAGCGGTGGGGAGGAAGAGGGAGTCGAGGCGGAGCTCCTGAGCTGGTCGGGGGAGCGAGGGGTGGTCGGAGACGGCGGCTATGGCGAACGGCGGCGACGGTGGTGTTCGGTCGGGCGGGAGAGAGAGCGAGGGAGAGCCGGGGAGAGTGAATGGGGTGTCGGCGAGGTCGGGGCGACGACCAGAAGACGATCCACGCGGCGCAACGGCGACCAGGGCGATGCAGAGAGGCTGGGTGGTGCGTGGCGAGCTCGGGCGCGCCATGCTCACCTCCCTGCCTGCTCTGGCAAGGGGAAGCAGCTGGCTGGCACGGGCCAGCACAGTGCTGGGCCGGCTGGGCTGGGCAGGTAGGTCCAGGTAAGTCTACTCCTTTTATTTAATTTTCTGTTTTCTGTTTTTATTTAATATATCTGCAACTTTGTTGAATTAAATAAAATACCTAGGCAACTCCAAAAATCACCAAACTACTCCTGGTCCATAGTTGGATTATTTCCAACATGAAACATTTTAGTTTGGAGATATTTGAGCATTTAAATATTTTATATTATTTTAAATGCCCAAATTCAAATATCTATGATTTAATTCAAAAACCCTAGATTGGCCTAGAAAAATGTGCACCACTTTTGGCAGAGGTTCTGAACCAAGGCAAAAATGATGGGCATTTTAGAAGGGCATTTCAGGTTCATTGAAAAATTATTTTAGTAACCCTAGTTGGTTTCAGAGGGGACTGGGGGTTCTGTCATCCCCATTTCAAGTTTCTGATGAAAGAGTAAACATGATGCAACACTCTAATGCATGACTAGCTAGGGTGTGACAACTCACCCCCACTCAAAAGAATCTCGTCCCGAGATTTGGGTTCCTCCGAGAAGAAGGCGGGATACTCGAGTCGAAGACGATCCTCCCTTTCCCAAGTTACTTCATCTTCAGAATGGTGCGACCATTGAACCTTGAGAAACTTGATATTATGACGTCGCGTGGTACGTTCGGCTTGATCGAGGATACGAATGGGGTACTCTCGATATGTAAGATTATCTTGGAGATCAAGCGTTTCGTGGTCCACTTCACGGATAGGATCCGAGAAGCAACGCCTGAGTTGAGAAACGTGGAAGACATCGTGAACTCTGGAGAGGTGCGGAGGTAGTTCCAACTGGTAGGCAACTTCTCCTCGTTTGGCAAGAATGCGAAAAGGTCCAATGTAACGAGGAGCCAATTTGCCTTTGATACCGAAACGATGGGTTCCCTTCAGAGGGGTGACCCGAAGATAAGCCTTCTCGTCAACCTCGAAAGTCATAGCCTTATGTTTTCGGTCATATTGACTCTTTTGACGGGATTGGGCTGTTTTCAACTTTTCACGAACGATACGAACTTGTTCTTCTGCTTCCTGAATCATATCCGGGCCAAAGAATTGTCTTTCCCCGGTCTCTGACCAGTTAAGGGGTGTTCGACATCGTCGTCCATAGAGAACTTCAAAAGGGGCTTTACCCAAGCTAGATTGATAGCTGTTGTTGTAAGCGAATTCGGCAAATGGAAGGCACTTCTCCCAGTCCATTCCGAACGAGATAACAGAGGCTCGAAGCATGTCTTCTAGAATCTGATTGACGCGTTCCACTTGACCACTTGACTGAGGGTGGAAAGCGGTGCTAAAGGAGAGACGAGTTCCCATAGCATTTTGGAAACTTTCCCAAAATCGAGAGGTGAAAAGACTTCCTCGATCCGAATTGATTTCCAAAGGAACACCATGGAGGGACACTATTCGGGAGATGTATAAGTCTGCCAGCTGGCTAGCGGTTATACTCTCACGAACAGGTAAGAAATGAGCTACTTTGGAAAGACGATCGACCACGACGAAAATAGCATTATTCCCTCTTTTGGTCCTGGGAAAACCGGTAATGAAATCCATACCAATTTTATCCCATTTCCATTCAGGAATAGCTAAGGGTTGAAGGGTGCCAGCAGGCCGTTGATGCTCTGCTTTTACACGACGGCAGACGTCGCAATTGGCAATATACTGAGCAATTTCTCTCTTCATCCTAGTCCACCAGAAACTCTGGCGGAGATCCTGATACATCTTGGTACTACCGGGATGAATAGTGAGAGGAGATTCATGAGCTTCCTTAAGGATTAATCGCCTTAGGTTGCGCACTTTGGGAACCACTAGTCGATCCCCGAAGTATACGACTCCTTGATCATTAATGGAGAAACAATTCCGCAATTCCTTTCTGAATGTTCCTCTTGATGCGGGAGATTCCCGGATCTACCTTCTGTGCTTTGATAATTTGATCCGTAAGGGTAGGTTTCGCCACCAAGGTGGAGAGAAAACCTTGAGGAACAATGTGAAGGTTAAGTTTCCGAAATTCCTCATGGAGAAGCGGTTGACTTTGTTGTAACATCAGATTGTTACAATAAGATTTACGACTTAACGCATCGACCATGACGTTGGCTTTCCCCGGGGTGTAGGTTATGCCTAAGTCGAAGTCTGTGATCAATTCAACCTAACGTCTCTGCCTGAGATTCAAATCCGGTTGGGTGAAAATGTACTTCAGACTTTGGTGATCAGTGAATATTTCGCAACGATTACCGAGGAGGTAATGTCGCCAGGTCTTAAGTGCATAGACTATGGCTGCAAGCTCTAGATCATGGGTAGGATAGTTCTCCTCATGTGGGTGTAATTGCCGTGAAGCGTAAGCAATTACGTGTCGATCTTGCATGAGAATGCAACCTAGTCCTTGTCGCGAGGCGTCGCAGTAGATAACAAAGTTCTTGGAGAAGTCTGGCGGTACCAGCACGGGAGCAGAAGTCAGGCGTCTTTTCAGTTCCTGAAAGCTGTGCTCACATTGTGGAGTCCATTCGAACTTCTTATCTTTCTTGAGGAGTTCGGTTAGAGGTTTAGCAACTTTGGAGAAGTTCTCGACAAAGCGACGGCAATAGCTCGCTAAGCCTAGAAAACTCCGAACTTGCTTGACCGATTCGGGTGGAGTCCAATCAAGGACGGCTTGAACTCGCTCAGGGTTAACAGCAATACCTTTACCAGATATTACATGACCCAGATAGGTCACTTCTGACAACCAGAATTCACATTTAGAAAATTTGGCATAAAGGCGATGCTCTCGAAGTTTCTTCAACACTAGCCTTAGATGTTCGGCATGTTCTTCCTCGTTCTTGGAGTAGATGAGTATATCATCGAGATAAACTACGACGAATTTATCCAAATACTCCATGAAGATTGAGTTCATTAACCGAGAAAAGGTGGCTGGAGCGTTGGTTAAACCGAAGGACATGACGGTGTACTCGTATTGGCCATAGCGAGTAACAAAGGCCGTTTTAGGAATGTCCCCGTTTCTGATTTTGATTTGATGGTAGCCCAACCTCAAATCCATCTTGGAGAAGACTGAGGATCCAGCGAGCTGATCATACAGGTCGTTGATCCTGGGAAGTGGATATTTGTTCTTGATTGTGACCAGGTTGACAGGTCGGTAATCTACAACCATCCGGTCCGTACCATCCTTCTTCTTGACGAATAGGACGGGGCAAGCCCACGGAGATGAACTAGGGCGGATGAAACCCTTTTTCAAGGATTCATCGAGTTGTTTCTTAAGCTCGGCTAGTTCTAGGGGTGCCATCTTATAGGGTCTTCTAGCAATCGGAACGGTTCCTGGAATGAGGTCTATTACGAACTCAACATCCCTGTCAGGTGGGACACCTGGCAATTCCTCTGGAAAGACATCCGGGAAGTCACGGACTACCGGAACGTCCTCAAGGTCTGGCAAAGGGCTGGCGTTAAGAGAATATAATTGTCGCTTGGCTATTCGGGTCAAGACATTGACTATCTTCCCCGAAGGATGGGTGAGTTGAACAGTCCTAGAGAAGCAATCAATTTTGGCTTGATGAGCTGACATCCAGTCCATACCCAAAATGATATTAATATCTGAAGATTTAAGGGCTATCAAAGATGCGAGAAAACAAGTCTGTCGACTTGGATTTCATTTCCATGGCTTACTCTAGAAGTTTGCCATTTGGATCCCGGAGTTTGAATTACCATAGAGGATGGCAAGTCACAGAATGCAACGTTATGCAAACGAGCATAATTTTCAGATATAAAAGAATGAGAGGCTCCTGTATCGAAAAGAACAGATGCCGGGTGGCAATTAACAAGAAGCGTACCGAGAACGACGTTGGGATCTTCTTGAGCTTCTTCGGCAGAGATACAGTTGACATGGCCACGTGAAGCGGTGACCGGTTTAGCATGAAACACTTTCCTGTCGGCTTGCCACGGCCAACAGCTTTAGCAGATTGATTGGGGTTGGTCTGGGGACACTCACGCATATAGTGACCAGATTCCCCACACTTGAAACAAGTCACGGAACTGGTACGTGAAGGAGCATTATTGGTTGGACCCCCATAGGGCTTGGCTGGAGCAGACTGTTGAGCGGGGCGAGGCGCCTGGAAAGATGGCCTCGGTGTGAACCTGGGTGGCAGGGCGGTGTTGGGTACCCACACGCGGCGCTTCTGAGGACCAGCACCGGATGAGGAACCCATGTCACGTCCATGCTTGCGTGTTGCGTCATAGTCAGTCTGACCAGTTTCAGCACTGATGGCTTTGTTGACAAGTTTCGAAAAAGATGTGCACTCATGCAGACGGAGGTCGCGGCGAAGCTCAGGACTAAGGCCCTTACGGAACCTTGCTTGCTTCTTGGCGTCAGTAGAGACTTCCTCAGTTGCATATCGGGCGAGCTTACCAAACTCCCTGCTATAGGCATCCACAGAAAGTCGGCCTTGGGTGAAACTGCAAAATTCTTCACGTTTACGGTCCATGAGACCCTCCGGAATGTGATGTTCACGGAAAGCCTCGCTGAATTCAGCCCAAGTTGTGACATGGCCCGCTGGGCGCATAGCTCCATAATTCTCCCACCATAGACTGGCGGGGCCTTCAAGATGATATGCAGCAAAGGTGACCTTGTCAGCCTCCGCTACCAGCGCGGAACGCAGTTTGTGAGAGATACTGCGAAGCCAGTCATCAGCGTCGAGAGGCTCGACGGAGTGGTGGAACGTGGGTGGATGCAATTTGATAAAATCACTGAGTGACACCACGTTAGCCCTCTGATGGTGTGCTGTATTCTGTTCAATACGCTCCAACAAACGGTTTGTCTCCCGCTTGTTTCTCTCAGCTTCCATCATCACCTCGGCTAGTGAAGGAGGATGAGGCAGATTTTCATTCCTGGCTTCACTGCCTTCGGCCTGCTCTTGGGAAGCAGGGTTAGCGCGCGTGTTGACCATCCTAGGTAAACAAGACAATGATTTAGTCAGGATGGTAAAATTCCGACATAGGATATAGAATGTAAGGAATAACTCGGAATGCAAGATGATCATCCGTATGACATGGTAGATACAGAAACCGCTTCTTTATTCCATCGTCATACACACCATACAGGTTTAGTACAAGACCAAGCAAAGTACTAATACGGTGAAAAGAGGATTACATCTCATCGGAGGCATCCCAAGCTCCTATACATTATTTTTCTACATCTCCGGAAAGAGTACAAACTAGGTCATATCCCACGAGTCACGCAGGACGATAGATGACACAGCTAGTGCGAACTAGTGATACTACTACTAGCTCAGACCGATCCGTAGTAGTCCTCGTAGAAGTCACCTCCATAGCCTGGAAGTTCAACGTGATCATCCGGAAACAGACGGTCTCGCGGAGCTTGTGGACCATAGGGGCTAGGATGAGGCCTTGGACCAACAAACGGTGGCCTGCGGGGACCGCGAGGTGGGGTGATGCCTCCTACATCACGCCAAACCATCACGTCCGGCAGAGCAGATCTCACAGGATAGAGATCGCGCATATCTGAATATCCAGCTTGCACCGCCGGTGCGAACCGAGTCAAAGTGGCCCAGTGGTCAGCACGGGTATTGAAGAGCTCTAACCTTAAGGCCCGATTTTCACGGTCCTTATCCTCGAGCATCTCAGCAGTGGTGCGAGTCCGTGAATCCTCCTGAGTGGAGTCAGCATAGATAGCCTGGAGATACCCTTGTGCTCCCGGAAGTGATCCTGGCATATACCGGAAGTCAGAGTCCCGAAATAAACCAGATCTGACTCGCATAATGGTCATCATAGAGTAGGCGGCATCCTGCACAGCCATCTCGATAGTAACCCCGAGTCCATAGGAGCAGTGAAGAGGCTCGGTAGATCCAGGATAAGATGGAAATATCCTGACAGTGCAGAGATACTGGCTTTGATTGAAAGTCTCGGAATTGCTCTTCGACCGTGTACTCAGGATACCAACGATATCCAGCCTCAGTCATTACCCTGACCAACTTAGCAGTATGGCCGGGTACATCTATGCATCGAGTCAGGCGAACCACTTGATTGAGGTCGCGAGTGGCCATCTGAAAGCACAATCATAATGCAAGGGCATTAGAATTTCTAGCAAAATTTCGGCAGCATAACAGCTGTAAATGCTCAAAAAGGATATTGAGACATTTGACAAAGGATTTCGTACACACTCAACATCATCACATCAAAGTTCTGGAACCATTCTAACAACATAATGTGGTAGTAGAACTGAACTAGGCTGGTAGCCATCAAACTTATAAGGTACTACTGATTAGTAACACGTGAACCTGATAGAGAGAACAGATCCTAATTCCTTAACCCCCGGTGGAAGAATGGACTGACTCAGATCAGAAAGTCATAAGGTATAAGGAGTAAAAAGAGCCTTACGTTCCAACCCACAAACAATTCCCCTACATATAACTAAAGAATTTCTAGACTCAACATCGACCAGTTTGGCTTGGAGAACCTACAGGCAGTCCGGCTCTGATGCCAACGCTGTCAGGACCCCGACTCGATGTCACATCGATCTAGCTGGTAACACCTCATATCACTTTGCGGCCTCACGCACGGTATCCCCACGGGTGTCGTCTTACCTTTTCCCGGGACCGTTTGCGCCTTTTGGCTCACGTATATGATAATGTCGCTAGCATCCATATGATAAGGAGCCCGGGCTGACATGACTAGTCGTAAACCCAAAGTGGCACAGACTTACAGGGACAGGCATCCATGACCCAGCTTCGAACGTGTCGGTCATCAGCAAGTGGGTCCGGGCTGTAGCACTGGGCTAGCAGGACTCCGGTAAACCGGGCTGTAGCGGGCTAACAGGACTCCGGTACTCAAAGCGTGACATTTCCCCGAAGGGACAGACACAGGAACGAAGAAGGACACATGCCGGCCAGCCTAAGTGTTCCAGAGCAGTAGCAAGCTACCATGGCTCAGCGGTAACACTAGGAGACATTTCCCGGTAAGAGAGGCTACTAAAGATAAACAACTAGATAGTCAGATCCCACACATACCAAGCATTTCAATCATACACACAATATGCTCGATATGTGCAAATACAACGAAGCATCACAACATGACTCTACGACACAAGTACTTTATTTAAGGCTCAGGGAGCCATACATATCATACACAAAGGTACGGGTCTCACGACCCAACATACAAGTCATACAGTCATACAAGCCAACAGCGGAAGTAACTTGTCTGAGTACAGACAACTAGTAAAATAAAAGAGGCTTGGAAAGCCTAGCTATACTACGTGGTCCTTCACAAGCTCAGGGTCACCACCTGGGTCTTTAGCCTACTCGTTGATGTCAACGTCTACATAGAACCCATCAGAAGGGGTTGCAGCGTCTTCTGTAAAAATGTAGATTATAGCAACATGAGTACAAAGGTACTCAGCAAGACTTACATCAGATCCTACATACATGCATAGTATCAAGAAGGGTTGGTGGAGTTATTGCAGCAAGCCAGCTTTGACTCTTGGCTAGACTATCCTACGATACTCCAACTTGAAATGGTTTTGCGCACACGAGTCCACTACTCACCACTTCAATACACTACCGGGGATCCACCTCCGTCTTCCTACGGAAGAGCCATCCTCGGCACTCACACTTATCTTGAGGCTTTTAGTAGTTTCCATTTACTTGTCTATGAACTGTATAGGCAACCAAGTAGTCCTTTACCGCGGACGCGGCTATTCGAATAGATCATGTTAACCCTGCAGGGGTGTACTTCTTCATACACGCTCTCACCACTTACCGTCGCTTACACGACATGTACTCGGCAACCTTCAAGCGGAAGCCCAACGTGGGTGTCGGCCACGACCTACCTAATCACCTAAGCCTCCAGTCCAGGTTTATCGCCTATTCAGGTTCCATCCGCAGGGAGTCCGGCCGAGGTTTCCCATACGGCCCCGAACGATGTGAACAGGGTTCCCGAGATACCTAACGGGTATTCGGTACACCGTGCCACGTACCTACCGCATCACAGCCCACCCCTACGGTCAGCGCTGTCCACGGCCTCCAGTAGGCTACAAACACCAGAAACTACTTGCAACTCCTGGACGGAGAACTAGGGTGAATAAGAAGCCGAGAGGGTCCATTGGTTTCGGGCCCAATGCATGGTAGTAGCTGATTCTTAAATCACACATACAGATCTCAGTGCTTAAGGTCGGCTTCAATGAAACAACCCACCATGTACTCCTACATGGCCTCTCATCGATACCTTTACCAAATCGTGTTCACCACACCACTCTCATTACCGACATAATCATTTCACTCTAGCCCATCACCCAGATGAACCAGACCTGACACAACTCTAAGCATAGCAGGCATAGCAAGGTAGGAACAACACATACATATGGCTCAATCAACTCCTACACATGCTAGTGGGTTTCATCTAGTTACTGTGGCAATGACAGGTCATGCAGAGGAAATGGGTTCAACTACCGTAGCACACAGCAGTTTGAATCGCGTTGTCTTAATGCAGTAAAAGAGAGCAGGAGCGAGAACATGGGATTGTATCGATATGATCAAATGGTTGGTTGCTTGCCTGATGGTTCGATGCACGGATACGGTTCTTCGTTAGGGTAATCACGGTACTCCTCGGGGACAGATCCTGTCGCAAAGGACATCGATACACAAGCATCACCAAACAATGTGCAACAATATGATGCATGCATGAAACATGGCAATATGAGTGTGTTGGGCTAATGCAACTAAAGCCAGAAGGGTTTGAACAAATTTGAATCAAAGATTCAAATTCCAAATTCAAATATGGCCTTTTAAAGTGCCTTTTCTTGTTCTGCTTAAAACATCAAGTTAACTTGTTTGATCATGCATGGAAATAGTACAGATGGATAGATTGGATTTTTCTGATCATTTTTCATATATAATTTGTCCAATTTGGAGTTACAGAATAAAAGTTATGAATTTTTGAAGTTTAATTAATATTCTGGAATTTCCTGATTTAATTTAAATCCAGAAATTCAATTACTGCGTCAGCCTGACGTCACAGTGACGTCAGCAGGTCAACAGGGCTGGCTCGGGTCAAACCTGACGTGTGGGGTCCACACGTCAGTGACACAGGGGCTAATCCCGTGTTGACCCGGGCTGGTTAGCTTTGACTAAGCCCTGGGGCCCACTTGTCAGCGTCAGTAGGTGGGGGGGTTAGTGACTAATTAACTAGGCCACGTCAGCCCGCCGGAGTTCTGGCCGGCGGCGACCATTAGCGCGGCGGCGAGAGTGATTTTGGTCGTTTCGGCCACCAAATGGACTATAAAATATTTAAATGCTCAAATATCTCCAAACTAAAATGTTTCATGTTGGAAATAATCCAACTATGGACCAGGAGTAGTTTGGTGATTTTTGGAGTTGCCTAGGTATTTTATTTAATTCAACAAAGTTGCAGATATATTAAATAAAAACAGAAAACAGAAAATTAAATAAAAGGAGTAGACTTACCTGGACCTACCTGCCCAGCCCAGCCGGCCCAGCACTGTGCTGGCCCGTGCCAGCCAGCTGCTTCCCCTTGCCAGAGCAGGCAGGGAGGTGAGCATGGCGCGCCCGAGCTCGCCACGCACCACCCAGCCTCTCTGCATCGCCCTGGTCGCCGTTGCGCCGCGTGGATCGTCTTCTGGTCGTCGCCCCGACCTCGCCGACACCCCATTCACTCTCCCCGGCTCTCCCTCGCTCTCTCTCCCGCCCGACCGAACACCACCGTCGCCGCCGTTCGCCATAGCCGCCGTCTCCGACCACCCCTCGCTCCCCCGACCATCTCAGGAGCTCCGCCTCGACTCCCTCTTCCTCCCCACCGCTCCACGGGTCCCCGGAAGCCCTGCATCGCCGCCACGTCGCCGTTCCCCTCTTCGGGCTCCGACCACCGTCGCCGTCGAATTCGCCGTCCCCAGCGCGTCCCCGAGCCCGCTTCGACGCCCGCTACAACCGCGGTGAGCTACGCCACCGTTTCCCCCTCTCCTTCCCCTCGTTCCCTCACCGTAGTTTCCTCCCCACCACGGCCGAACCTCCGCCGTCGCCGAGCTCGCCGTCGACGCAGCTCCGGTGACCATTTGGTCACCCCGGTGAGTCCAACGAGTTCACAGAACCCCGTAGAGCATCCCTAGCGCCTCGTATTGCTCGACTTCGAGCTCCAACACCGTTCCCGTGCACGACCGAACCCCGGCGGCCGCAGCCGAGCTCACCGCCGTCGACTCCGGCCACCCCGACCCCAACGGGCTCCGCCAAGAGCTGCGGGTTGTCCTCAGCTCCACTCCGATGGCCTCCGCGGTCCATTTGGTGGCCGAAACGACCAAAATCACTCTCGCCGCCGCGCTAATGGTCGCCGCCGGCCAGAACTCCGGCGGGCTGACGTGGCCTAGTTAATTAGTCACTAACCCCCCCACCTACTGACGCTGACAAGTGGGCCCCAGGGCTTAGTCAAAGCTAACCAGCCCGGGTCAACACGGGATTAGCCCCTGTGTCACTGACGTGTGGACCCCACACGTCAGGTTTGACCCGAGCCAGCCCTGTTGACCTGCTGACGTCACTGTGACGTCAGGCTGACGCAGTAATTGAATTTCTGGATTTAAATTAAATCAGGAAATTCCAGAATATTAATTAAACTTCAAAAATTCATAACTTTTATTCTGTAACTCCAAATTGGACAAATTATATATGAAAAATGATCAGAAAAATCCAATCTATCCATCTGTACTATTTCCATGCATGATCAAACAAGTTAACTTGATGTTTTAAGCAGAACAAGAAAAGGCACTTTAAAAGGCCATATTTGAACTTGGAATTTGAATCTTTGATTCAAATTTGTTCAAACCCTTCTGGCTTTAGTTGCATTAGCCCAACACACTCATATTGCCACGTTTCATGCATGCATCATATTGTTGCACATTGTTTGGTGATGCTTGTGTATCGATGTCCTTTGCGACAGGATCTGTCCCCGAGGAGTACCGTGATTACCCTAACGAAGAACCGTATCCGTGCATCGAACCATCAGGCAAGCAACCAACCATTTGATCATATCGATACAATCCCATGTTCTCGCTCCTGCTCTCTTTTACTGCATTAAGACAACGCGATTCAAACTGCTGTGTGCTACGGTAGTTGAACCCATTTCCTCTGCATGACCTGTCATTGCCACAGTAACTAGATGAAACCCACTAGCATGTGTAGGAGTTGATTGAGCCATATGTATGTGTTGTTCCTACCTTGCTATGCCTGCTATGCTTAGAGTCGTGTCAGGTCTGGTTCATCTGGGTGATGGGCTAGAGTGAAATGATTATGTCGGTAATGAGAGTGGTGTGGTGAACACGATTTGGTAAAGGTATCGATGAGAGGCCATGTAGGAGTACATGGTGGGTTGTTTCATTGAAGCCGACCTTAAGCACTGAGATCTGTATGTGTGATTTAAGAATCAGCTACTACCATGCATTGGGCCCGAAACCAATGGACCCTCTCGACTTCTTATTCACCCTAGTTCTCCGTCCAGGAGTTGCAAGTAGTTTCTGGTGTTTGTAGCCTACTGGAGGCCGTGGACAGCGCTGACCGTAGGGGTGGGCTGTGATGCGGTAGGTACGTGGCACGGTGTACCGAATACCCGTTAGGTATCTCGGGAACCCTGTTCACATCGTTCGGGGCCGTATGGGAAACCTCGGCCGGACTCCCTGCGGATGGAACCTGAATAGGCGATAAACCTGGACTGGAGGCTTAGGTGATTAGGTAGGTCGTGGCCGACACCCACGTTGGGCTTCCGCTTGAAGGTTGCCGAGTACATGTCGTGTAAGCGACGGTAAGTGGTGAGAGCGTGTATGAAGAAGTACACCCCTGCAGGGTTAACATGATCTATTCGAATAGCCGCGTCCGCGGTAAAGGACTACTTGGTTGCCTATACAGTTCATAGACAAGTAAATGGAAACTACTAAAAGCCTCAAGATAAGTGTGAGTGCCGAGGATGGCTCTTCCGTAGGAAGACGGAGGTGGATCCCCGGTAGTGTATTGAAGTGGTGAGTAGTGGACTCGTGTGCGCAAAACCATTTCAAGTTGGAGTATCGTAGGATAGTCTAGCCAAGAGTCAAAGCTGGCTTGCTGCAATAACTCCACCAACCCTTCTTGATACTATGCATGTATGTAGGATCTGATGTAAGTCTTGCTGAGTACCTTTGTACTCATGTTGCTATAATCTACATTTTTACAGAAGACGCTGCAACCCCTTCTGATGGGTTCTATGTAGACGTTGACATCAACGAGTAGGCTAAAGACCCAGGTGGTGACCCTGAGCTTGTGAAGGACCACGTAGTATAGCTAGGCTTTCCAAGCCTCTTTTATTTTACTAGTTGTCTGTACTCAGACAAGTTACTTCCGCTGTTGGCTTGTATGACTGTATGACTTGTATGTTGGGTCGTGAGACCCGTACCTTTGTGTATGATATGTATGGCTCCCTGAGCCTTAAATAAAGTACTTGTGTCGTAGAGTCATGTTGTGATGCTTCGTTGTATTTGCACATATCGAGCATATTGTGTGTATGATTGAAATGCTTGGTATGTGTGGGATCTGACTATCTAGTTGTTTATCTTTAGTAGCCTCTCTTACCGGGAAATGTCTCCTAGTGTTACCACTGAGCCATGGTAGCTTGCTACTGCTCTGGAACACTTAGGCTGGCCGGCATGTGTCCTTCTTCGTTCCTGTGTCTGTCCCTTCGGGGAAATGTCACGCTTTGAGTACCGGAGTCCTGTTAGCCGCTACAGCCCGGTTTACCGGAGTCCTGCTAGCCCAGTGCTACAGCCCGGACCCACTTGCTGATGACCGACACGTTCGAAGCTGGGTCATGGATGCCTGTCCCTGTAAGTCTGTGCCACTTTGGGTTTACGACTAGTCATGTCAGCCCGGGCTCCTTATCATATGGATGCTAGCGACACTATCATATACGTGAGCCAAAAGGCGCAAACGGTCCCGGGAAAAGGTAAGACGACACCCGTGGGGATACCGTGCGTGAGGCCGCAAAGTGATATGAGGTGTTACCAGCTAGATCGATGTGACATCGAGTCGGGGTCCTGACAGCGTTGGTATCGATGTCACATCGATCTAGCTGGTAACACCTCATATCACTTTGCGGCCTCATGCACGGTATCCCCACGGGTGTCGTCTTACCTTTTCCCGGGACCGTTTGCGCCTTTTGGCTCACGTATATGATAATGTCGCTAGCATCCATATGATAGGGAGCCCGGGCTGACATGACTAGTCGTAAACCCAAAGTGGCACAGACTTACAGGGACAGGCATCCATGACCCAGCTTCGAACGTGTCGGTCATCAGCAAGTGGGTCCGGGCTGTAGCACTGGGCTAGCAGGACTCCGGTAAACCGGGCTGTAGCGGGCTAACAGTACTCCGGTACTCAAAGCGTGACATTTCCCCGAAGGGACAGACACAGGAACGAAGAAGGACACATGCCGGCCAGCCTAAGTGTTCCAGAGCAGTAGCAAGCTACCATGGCTCAGTGGTAACACTAGGAGACATTTCCCGGTAAGAGAGGCTACTAAAGATAAACAACTAGATAGTCAGATCCCACACATACCAAGCATTTCAATCATACACACAATATGCTCGATATGTGCAAATACAACGAAGCATCACAACATGACTCTACGACACAAGTACTTTATTTAAGGCTCAGGGAGCCATACATATCATACACAAAGGTACGGGTCTCACGACCCAACATACAAGTCATACAGTCATACAAGCCAACAGCGGAAGTAACTTGTCTGAGTACAGACAACTAGTAAAATAAAAGAGGCTTGGAAAGCCTAGCTATACTACGTGGTCCTTCACAAGCTCAGGGTCACCACCTGGGTCTTTAGCCTACTCGTTGATGTCAACGTCTACATAGAACCCATCAGAAGGGGTTGCAGCTTCTTCTGTAAAAATGTAGATTATAGCAACATGAGTACAAAGGTACTCAGCAAGACTTACATCAGATCCTACATACATGCATAGTATCAAGAAGGGTTGGTGGAGTGATTGCAGCAAGCCAGCTTTGACTCTTGGCTAGACTATCCTACGATACTCCAACTTGAAATGGTTTTGCGCACACGAGTCCACTACTCACCACTTCAATACACTACCGGGGATCCACCTCCGTCTTCCTACGGAAGAGCCATCCTCGGCACTCACACTTATCTTGAGGCTTTTAGTAGTTTCCATTTACTTGTCTATGAACTGTATAGGCAACCAAGTAGTCCTTTACCGCGGACGCGGCTATTCGAATAGATCATGTTAACCCTGCAGGGGTGTACTTCTTCATACACGCTCTCACCACTTACCGTCGCTTACACGACATGTACTCGGCAACCTTCAAGCGGAAGCCCAACGTGGGTGTCGGCCACGACCTACCTAATCACCTAAGCCTCCAGTCCAGGTTTATCGCCTATCCAGGTTCCATCCGCAGGGAGTCCGGCCGAGGTTTCCCATACGGCCCCGAACGATGTGAACAGGGTTCCCGAGATACCTAACGGGTATTCGGTACACCGTGCCACGTACCTACCGCATCACAGCCCACCCCTACGGTCAGCGCTGTCCACGGCCTCCAGTAGGCTACAAACACCAGAAACTACTTGCAACTCCTGGACGGAGAACTAGGGTGAATAAGAAGCCGAGAGGGTCCATTGGTTTCGGGCCCAATGCATGGTAGTAGCTGATTCTTAAATCACACATACAGATCTCAGTGCTTAAGGTCGGCTTCAATGAAACAACCCACCATGTACTCCTACATGGCCTCTCATCGATACCTTTACCAAATCGTGTTCACCACACCACTCTCATTACCGGCATAATCATTTCACTCTAGCCCATCACCCAGATGAACCAGACCTGACACAACTCTAAGCATAGCAGGCATAGCAAGGTAGGAACAACACATACATATGGCTCAATCAACTCCTACACATGCTAGTGGGTTTCATCTAGTTACTGTGGCAATGACAGGTCATGCAGAGGAAATGGGTTCAACTACCGTAGCACACAGCAGTTTGAATCGCGTTGTCTTAATGCAGTAAAAGAGAGCAGGAGCGAGAACATGGGATTGTATCGATATGATCAAATGGTTGGTTGCTTGCCTGATGGTTCGATGCACGGATACGGTTCTTCGTTAGGGTAATCACGGTACTCCTCGGGGACAGATCCTGTCGCAAAGGACATCGATACACAAGCATCACCAAACAATGTGCAACAATATGATGCATGCATGAAACATGGCAATATGAGTGTGTTGGGCTAATGCAACTAAAGCCAGAAGGGTTTGAACAAATTTGAATCAAAGATTCAAATTCCAAATTCAAATATGGCCTTTTAAAGTGCCTTTTCTTGTTCTGCTTAAAACATCAAGTTAACTTGTTTGATCATGCATGGAAATAGTACAGATGGATAGATTGGATTTTTCTGATCATTTTTCATATATAATTTGTCCAATTTGGAGTTACAGAATAAAAGTTATGAATTTTTGAAGTTTAATTAATATTCTGGAATTTCCTGATTTAATTTAAATCCAGAAATTCAATTACTGCGTCAGCCTGACGTCACAGTGACGTCAGCAGGTCAACAGGGCTGGCTCGGGTCAAACCTGACGTGTGGGGTCCACACGTCAGTGACACAGGGGCTAATCCCGTGTTGACCCGGGCTGGTTAGCTTTGACTAAGCCCTGGGGCCCACTTGTCAGCGTCAGTAGGTGGGGGGGTTAGTGACTAATTAACTAGGCCACGTCAGCCCGCCGGAGTTCTGGCCGGCGGCGACCATTAGCGCGGCGGCGAGAGTGATTTTGGTCGTTTCGGCCACCAAATGGACCGCGGAGGCCATCGGAGTGGAGCTGAGGACAACCCGCAGCTCTTGGCGGAGCCCGTTGGGGTCGGGGTGGCCGGAGTCGACGGCGGTGAGCTCGGCTGCGGCCGCCGGGGTTCGGTCGTGCACGGGAACGGTGTTGGAGCTCGAAGTCGAGCAATACGAGGCGCTAGGGATGCTCTACGGGGTTCTGTGAACTCGTTGGACTCGCCGGGGTGACCAAATGGTCACCGGAGCTGCGTCGACGGCGAGCTCGGCGACGGCGGAGGTTCGGCCGTGGTGGGGAGGAAACTACGGTGAGGGAACGAGGGGAAGGAGAGGGGGAAACGGTGGCGTAGCTCACCGCGGTTGCAGCGGGCGTCGAAGCGGGCTCGGGGACGCGCTGGGGACGGCGAATTCGACGGCGACGGTGGTCGGAGCCCGAAGAGGGGAACGGCGACGTGGCGGCGATGCAGGGCTTCCGGGGACCCGTGGAGCGGTGGGGAGGAAGAGGGAGTCGAGGCGGAGCTCCTGAGCTGGTCGGGGGAGCGAGGGGTGGTCGGAGACGGCGGCTATGGCGAACGGCGGCGACGGTGGTGTTCGGTCGGGCGGGAGAGAGAGCGAGGGAGAGCCGGGGAGAGTGAATGGGGTGTCGGCGAGGTCGGGGCGACGACCAGAAGACGATCCACGCGGCGCAACGGCGACCAGGGCGATGCAGAGAGGCTGGGTGGTGCGTGGCGAGCTCGGGCGCGCCATGCTCACCTCCCTGCCTGCTCTGGCAAGGGGAAGCAACTGGCTGGCACGGGCCAGCACAGTGCTAGGCCGGCTGGGCTGGGCAGGTAGGTCCAGGTAAGTCTACTCCTTTTATTTAATTTTCTGTTTTCTGTTTTTATTTAATATATCTGCAACTTTGTTGAATTAAATAAAATACCTAGGCAACTCCAAAAATCACCAAACTACTCCTGGTCCATAGTTGGATTATTTCCAACATGAAACATTTTAGTTTGGAGATATTTGAGCATTTAAATATTTTATATTATTTTAAATGCCCAAATTCAAATATCTATGATTTAATTCAAAAACCCTAGATTGGCCTAGAAAAATGTGCACCACTTTTGACAGAGGTTCTGAACCAAGGCAAAAATGATGGGCATTTTAGAAGGGCATTTCAGGTTCATTGAAAAATTATTTTAGTAACCCTAGTTGGTTTCAGAGGGGACTGGGGGTTCTGTCATCCCCATTTCAAGTTTCTGATGAAAGAGTAAACATGATGCAACACTCTAATGCATGACTAGCTAGGGTGTGACAGGTTTTCCCCCGTCTATTGAGGGTCAAGCTTGGTGTGTGGTTGAAACTCTCATCAAGAAATATTTGATACTCATTTAAAAAAAATTGAGGATCATGTTTATCTTGGTACTCATACAAAAATGGTTGTATGCATCCCTGGTTGGTGCAGAGGCCGGAAAGTGAAAATCTCTCCCATTTTAAGACGCTGGTACTGCCTGGACGGATCTAGCGGGTGGGCATGGATCTGGGGGAAACTCCAGGCCGGCGTGGCGGCCGCACCAAAGTCGACGCCCTTAGCGCCGATTCCCTTCCTGGAGGCTTCAATGTGGATCCTACACCCTCCACCTCTGTCATGAGCGCAGGCGAAAGCCTCTGTTCCTCTGTTTGGGCGACGATGGCACTTTGGTGCCGTGTTCCTTCCTGAAGGCGTCGGCCGGGGACTGCTTAGGGTGGTGGAGTAGCTAGTAGTTCGGAGTCGACGCATGTAGGTGGAGCGGTGTGGCATCAACCGTATCATCGACTATGGGTCTCGGTAGCATGGCGCAGTGGAGACTCGGCGTCCGATACACGGAGATGGACTCGCGCAGGAGGAGGAAGTTGTTTGGCGTCGTGGTGGCGTTGACGGTAGATAGGCCTGGCAAGGTCGGTGCATTAGTTCTGCTCTGAGGACCCCATATTGATTCACTTGATGTGTGTTTTGGCACTCAACTCGCGGATTCCCGAGGTGACATTGGGGTAATCTATGCATAGGGGTTGATGCATGTTCTTGCCTTTGTTTCTCCAGTAGAAATCTTGGGGCACTCTTTGAGGTACTTTGTATTGGGTTGAGTATTATGAATCTGAAATTGTTTGATGCATATCGTAAATCAACTCACGGATACTCGCGGTGACATTGAAGTATCTAGGTGACATTAGAGTTGGTTGATGTGTATCATATGGTGTTATTTTAATACAAACTCTTGGATAGATCAATCGGAAAGGATAACTTTGAGGTGGTTTCGTACCTTACAGACAATTTTATCTTATGTTCTGCGCTAGATAGGAACTTTGGAGTGACTCTTCATCGCACGTTGAGGGATGGTTATATGATCCAATTATATTAGCATTATTTAGAGATTGCACTAGCGAAAGTACGAACCCTAGGCCTCATTTCCAAGCATTGCAATACCGTTTGTGCTCACTTTTGTTACTTGCTACCTTACTTTTTATTGTTCCTATTACAAAAATCAATATATATTATCCATATTACACTTGTATCACCATCTCTTCACCGAACTAGTGCACCTATACAATTTATCATTGTATTTGGTGTGTTGGAGACACAAGAGACTCTTTGTTATTTGGTTGCAGGGTTGTTTGAGAGAGACCATCTTCATCATACGTCTCCCATAGATTGGTAAACCTTAGGTCATTCACTTGAGGGAAAATTGCTACTGTCCTACAAAACTTTGCGCTTGGAGACTCAATACGAGTCTACAAGAATAAAGTTGTGTAGTAGACATCAACAACCTTCTGCTCCCGCCTTTTTTTGTTTTTCTCAGTTAAATAAAATAAAATGCCATGTTTATCCTGTTTTCTAGATTTTTCCATGCAATAAAAAATGATCCAAAAATAAAAGTGCTCAGAATGCCCTGAACATTTAATATGTTTTTTTGAATATTTCTGAATTTCTAGTGCAAATAAAATCAGAAGGGGTGCACCTGGTGACCATGATACACCAGGGCGCGCTACCAACCCCAGGCGCGCCTTGGTGGGTTATGGTCCCGACGTGGGTCCCCTCACTTATCTTTTTATCCTAGGTCATCTCCTATCTCTAGAAAAAAAATCACCATAGCTCTCTCTCTCTCTCTCTCATTCTCGTGTTCTTACTCTCAAACCCGCGGATTTCGATCTCTTTGCTCAAAGCTCCGTTTCCGAAACTGTTTTCGGGGATTGCTACTTGGTATGTGACTCCTCCATTGCTCCAATTACTTTTTGCTTTAGTGGTTTATATTTTGAATAATTAGCTACTCTTGGTGCTGCTATAGATGAGCTTGCATGTTGAATTCTTAGAGCTCTCAATAGTATGAATGCTTGATATGGCCTCTAGGCACCCATATGAGTAGTTGCTATCAATCTTATGAAGTTTTATCGACAAAATTTTTTATGTCCTAAATATTTTCCAGAAATTGTACGCAAATAAAATGCAATTCTTTAGGAGTTCTTCGAGGAGGAGGTCCTCGGAGGCATCATAAAGTGGTAGCTCGGTACGGCGGTCCTATGTTGAACCAAGTGCAAGCTCAATGCGCGATGCCGCTATCAAATCATGCTTATGGCCGTGCAATAATTTCATGGTGAGTGCAGGTATTAAGGAAGAGTTTGAGCAATATGTGCACACGCCGAGCTCGGCCCCTACATCCAAGATAAGTGCATCCAGCATCTTAACCTCACAGAAATGTTCACTAAAAAATTTAGATATCATCCTCGTGAATCTAGAGTTTCATTTAGTCTTTATGATCATCCACCTACCATGTCTCTAGATGTTTTCTATGAAGCCTGTAAAATTCCATATTAGGGTTCGCTGGACGAACCATCAAGATCTGAGTATGAGTCATTTTTAACTAGCCTTTATTACGGTGAGGATAGATCACAAGGTAGAATAAAAAGTATTTGTTTCCCTTCAATTTACTACTTTGCACTCTTTAATGGCAAATGCTTCGTAGGCAAGCAAGATTGTAGCACACTATGTGCTCCTGACTTGAGCCTCATACACACCGCTTTGACTGAAATTAAATGTTATAATCTTGGAGTAATCGTTGCACGGAGGCTACAACATAATGCCGAGAGTGATGCACAGGGGTTTTCCCCCGTCTATTGAGGATCAAGCTTGGTGTGTGGTTGAAACTCTCATCAAGAAATATTTGATACTCATTTAAAAAAAATTGAGGACCATGTTTATCTTGGTACTCATACAAAAATGGTTGTATGCATCCTTAGTTGGTGCAGAGGCCGGAAAGTGAAAATCTCTCCCATTTTAAGACGCTGATACTGCCTGGACGGATCTAGCGGGTGGGCATGGATCTGGGGGAAAATCCAGGCCGGCGTGGCAGCCGCACCAAAGTCGACGCCCTTGGCGTCGATTCCCTTCCTGGAGGCTTCAATGTGGATCCTACACCCTCCACCTCTGCCATGAGCGCAGGCGAAAGCCTCTGTTCCTCTGTTTGGGCGACGATGGCACTTTGGTGTCGTGTTCCTTCCTGAAGGCGTCGGCCGGGAACTGCTTAGGGTGGTGGAGTTGCTAGTAGTTCGGAGTCGACGCGAGATGGCATGTAGGTGGAGCGATGTGGCATCAACCGTATCATCGACGGTGGGTCTCGGCGGCATGGCACAGTGGAGACTCGGCGTCCGATGCACGGAGATGGACTCGAGTAGGAGGAGGAAGTTGTCTGGCGTCGTGGTGGCGTTGACGACAGAGAGGCCTGGCAAGGTCAGTGCATCAGTTCTGCTCTGAGGACTGTCGGTGTCAAAACCGGCGGATCTCGGATAGGGGGTCCCGAACTGTGCGTTTATTCTCCCCCGGTAACCCCCCCCCCCCCCCGGTACTCCGGAAAATGCCTGAACCTCTTTGAAACCTTTCCGATGTCCAAACATAACCTTCCAATATATCAATCTTCATGTCTCGACCATTTCGAGACTCCTCATCATGTCCGTGATCACATCCGGGACTCCAAACAACCTTCGGTACATCAAGTCACATAACTCACAATACATATCATCATCGAACGTTAAGCGTGTGGACCCTACGGGTTCAAGAACTATGTAGACATGACCGGCGTACACAGTCGGTGTCTTGCCCGGTTCTTCTCTTTCGAGGACCTTCCTCGATCCCATATGGGCTTCATGGAAGCGGAGGCGCCGCCTTCCCCTCCCACTGAAGCATCAGCCTGGGGTTCCACTCAATTAGTGGCGGGGAAGTGAGTTGTCCTTGGCGCTGAAGCATATACATCCGGGGCTCCTGGCAGTTCTGTGATCAGACTGCCAGACATGAGGAAGCCCACGACCGTGTCGGGAAACGTAGCATGCAATTTCAAAAAAAAATCCTACGCTCACGCAAGATCTATTTAGGAGATGCATAGCAACGAAAGGGGGAGAGTGTGTCCACGTACCATCGTAGACCGAAAGCGGAAGCGTTTGACAACACGGTTGATGTAGTCGAACTTTTTCTCATTCTGACCGATCAAGCACCGAATGTACGACACCTCCGAGTTCCTCAAACCGCCCACAATCATGTGGACCACGCGGCAAAGCCTAGCCCCCTGCGTCAATTTGCATTCAAGACCCTAGCATTTTGCGGACAAGACCCTAAAGTTATGATTTCGTTACAAACAAGGCCAAATTTTGGACAAGTCGTGCAGATTTTCACTAGAAATTTCGGCAGCATAACACATGGGGAAGAATCCAAATAAACAATGGTATTTATAACTGATATATCACATATGAGAGTATAAATACAACTTGTGTGCTTTGGCTCCTCCATCCAATACTATCAACACCAAGATGGATGATTCCTAAGAGCTACTATCGGCTCCAATGCATCCATCCTACCAACACAGCTAGCATGTCTGAAAACAACCAAGACAAACTAACAAATCTTAACAACCATGTCGAACGGCTCCCATCCATCATCATGGCCTCGGGCTTCACTACGACCCGTCCATCCGTCCTCCTTCAGTCACACCACAAGCTAAGAGCCATCCAACACCACCTTTTTGAGTAAAGAAATGACCCAGAACCTATGCATCAATCAGGCCCTCGCCCTTGGAATTGATGATCCACGCCACCAGAACATCACATTCAGCAGCAACCAAGAACAGCACAACAAGCTTGGTTTTACACCATCCGTCTTCTCGTCCTCCTTGGGCTGTGGTGTAGGGCCCTACATAGGAACAGAGAGAACATGATTTTAATCAATGGCCACGTTACAATAAGTTCCCATGAAAATGAAGAATGCACAAACTGTGGATAATCCTACTTCAGCCGTTCCAACATGGCTATTATCACAAATCCCATTATGAATATATGCAGCACAGTTGATGTATCTTCAACCCATGCACTAAGGTTTCATGTCATGTGTGATTTCACTTCTATGGAGTTAGTGGGCTATAACCTCTTTTTTTCCCAACAAAACAAAGTTTGTAGTACAAAACAAACTCAACTAAGTGAGATAGTATCCATTTCTTACCCCTTCCTACGGGGCTAACACCTGAACTGAACGTGTATCTCTACATACAGACCTAGGCACCCAGCACAGCAATCCCACCGGCAAGGGAGCAGGTACACATGCACACAAAAAAATTACCATGACCGTGAAGAAAAGAGTAAAGGAATGGTTTGGAATCCAGTCTTGAACCAACCCACCCATATGTGCAAACTACCAAAGCAACCCACAAAAGGACTCTTGGAAGCCAAACCCGCTCCACTCCAAGTCCTACTTCACAATCAAACTATTTGACTTGAAATGATTTGAAGCCATACGGACCAAACGCACTCCTGTAGTGGCTAGCATGCACCCCCAGGCTGTTTACATGCCTCAGCCATGTACACTTCTACTGCTTACAAATCAAAACATTCAACCTGGATTTATATCGACATGCTTGCCACCCGAATGTTAATACCAACAGCAGACACATGGGTAATATATAGTAGATTCCCATGATCAAATTATCTATTGCAATACATACCTCGCTAGCTGGCCCTCTGTCATGACCATCTATATTAATTAACTAAAATACCACATACATATGTTACAACAATGCCCACAAACAACTACACTTGAGCTCAAGACCGATTCAGGTTGCAAAGAAAGAGACTAACTAGCCAGCCCACTATGTATGAAAAAAGATGCCACTCTTATTTAGATGTGAGAAATGTACCACCATGATTATACTAATACTCCCTCCGATCCAAATAAATTGACGCATCCTCTATACAATGTCTACAGAGGATGCATTAATTAATTCGGATCGGAGGGACTACTACATTTCAACCTCACAAAATTTCCACAGTTTAGTATATGAGATGGGCATGACTTATTTCAGCCTCACAGAATTTCCACATTTTAGCATATGAGATGGGCATGACTTAAATTTGAAAAATATGGAAGTTATACCATCACCAAATGCTATGACTTACCTATGCCGGAGCCGAAGAGGAAGCGGCCATCAGAGGGGCAGGACAGGAGGCGCCAGAGTGATCACCGGAGCAGCCATAGCTCCTTCGCCGGACAAACTTGTGCCAAACGGCCCCGGCCCGGAAAGCAGCGTCGACCATGGGATGTTCACCAGGTCCCATTCACCTTTGCCATCATCTTAGCTGTCATGGGGACGATCCCACCTTGGGGTTGGCCTGCTGCTTCGCCAAGTTGCTCATCACTGCAGCAAAACACAACAGGGTCAAGTGGCTGAAATGAGTATATATATAGGAGCACAACAACAATGCAAGCTACAGAAGCTCTACACACAACTTAAAGCAAGCAGCAAATAAGGAAACATAACAAGCTTTTGATGTCTGAATAATAACCTCCTTTATGTATTTACATGTTTTTTAAGATCGTCTATGCACTGTACCTCTTGCTGGCTTCGCTATAATAGCACTTCTGCCAACATAACAAGCTTCAAATATTTACTAGAGCTCATATTACAAAAAAGCCTACATCTGTCTAAATTAATATTTGAGCCATGCAATACTGCACTGGCTGGAAAACAAGTATAGTATAGGACAAGAACAATGTGGCCTACCTACAGCAGCTATAAAGACTACCTAAAGCAGCAAACAAAAAAGGCAGGAGGAACATCCTACATTTCCAAAACAAAGATCACTTCATTTCTACAAGTTCACGATGCAGCCAAAATGCCGTCTTAACGAAACCACGTGTCCAGTTCCCATCCTAACGAAAAAACAAACAGAAGTGCAGCAACAGCACACTGGAAAAGAAGACGATGAAGGGATTCATGGAGCAACCGCCACACAAAGATCATCTCATGTATAGAGGCCTTCAGTAATATAGAAACCCTTGGAATATCGGTGAATGTATTGAAATATAACAATATGCATCTCTATCTTGTTGAAGACAGACACCAAGGCAATAGATCCAGACATCATGCAATGGCCATGTGTGTGGGGTATAGTATCTAGTACTATCTACAATGGTGATCCAGACAACACAAAGCTGAATCAAGCCGGTGCAAATGTGTATTTCCATCCCAGACCAAACCACAAAGCTTACCATACAAGGATGGACACTTGCAGTAGCAGAGAAGCAGTAGATGTACATTGTCATAGGAACCATAGGAGCTCACCCGTGCAAGTTGTAGTAGAGGACGGATATCACCACCACCATGGTTGCGGCGTGGCGAGCGAAATCACAAAAAGCGCCATCAGTTCCGTCCACCTTTGCCATCATCTTGGATATGATGGGGCCCACCCTCAGGATGGCCCAGTGCCTCGCAAAGTTGCTCATCGATCACTTCAGCAAACATACAACTTCTTTTCCAACAAACAAAGGGTCAGCAGCTGGCTGCAACATGAGTAGATCAACAAATGCACAACATGAGTATATCAACAAATGCTTAAGACTAAAAATCAAACATAATAATACATGACAAGCAAATTTATAAGGATGTGATAGAAGCAATGGTTCCTACAGCAGGGGCAAGCACAATACTGATCATATAGACATGACAAGCATAGAGTTAAGGTAACAACAAGGGCTAAACAAAATCATGGTCACAAAACACACCATCAATAGCTGCAGTTCACAAGTAAAAAGAGCAAGGCTGACACAACAGAGGGGCATACACAAATACGCTCACATTAATAGAAAATAAACCAAGCTTCACATCCAGTATCAGAAGTACAAATATGTCCTACAAACAAAGACCACTAGAGGCAAAGCCCTGACCAGGACCAAACAATTTTCAAGTAGAAATAGAAGGCCCAGCTTATATCAGTGATGTACTAGCATCTGATCATCAACCACACAAGCATCATGATGTAGCATCACATAAGTATTGTCAAGCGCAAAAACTTAAGTTGAGTGAAACGGCAACATCGACATCGGTGTTGGAGTTCCATCACAAAATAGTCCAGAAGCCAGTTTGCACCAATGAAACTTTGAGGAATATGTCATTAACAGTAGCAACTAGGTTAGGAGCTAGAATCTAGTCCACTGAACACGAGCACGATGCGAGTGTCTAGAACTATGCTAGAGCACAGCAGAGATAACATGGGGAAAGGCATCTTGAGTGGTAGGGCGGAGCAGAGAGCAACCTTGTGTGGGGAGTCAGCGTCGGCATCGCCTCGAGGTTGATATTCGACCCAATGATATCCTCTCGAGCCCGACAGCTTGGGCGTGTGGTCCCACATGTTCCTCATCGATGTCGACCATGGAGGACGCCTGCTGCTCTGAATCGAACAAACAAATTAATTAGGTGATCTGAGAGAGACTAGAACTCCAAGCAACATTCTTTTCACTAAAATATGTGGAGCTAGCACAACAACAATTGGGAACTAATCACTATCAAGTAGTAGCATAGAATATCTATCTCCAGTTCATGGTTGAGTGAACAGTACAAGATCAAGTAGCAGCAGTAGATGATCAAAGAAAACAACCACATCATACATCATGTAGCCAAGGTGGAGTCTTCAATGTGGATCCTACACGCTCCACCTATGCCATGAGCGCAGGCGAAAGCCTCTGTTCCTCTGTTTGGGCGACGATGGCACTTTGGTGTCGTGTTCCTTCTTGAAGGCGTCGGCCGGGGACTGCTCAGGGTGGTGAAGTTGCTAGTAGTTCGGAGTCGACGCGAGATGGCATGTAGGTGGAGCGGTGTGGCATCAACCGTATCATCGACGGTGGGTCTCGGCAGCATGGCACAGTGGAGACTCGACGTCCGATGCGCGGAGATGGACTCGCGCAGGAGGACGAAGTTGTCTGGCGTCGTGGTGGCATTGATGGTAGAGAGGCCTGGCAAGGTCGGTGCATTAGTTCTGCTCTGAGGACCCCATATTGATTCACTTGATGTGTGTTTTGGCACTCAACACGCGGATTCCCGAGGTGACATTGGGGTAATCTATGCATAGGGGTTGATTCACGTTCTCGCCTTTGTTTCTTGAGTAGAAATCTTGGGCCACTCTTTGAGGTTCTTTGTATTGGGTTGAGTATTATGAATCTGAAATTGTTTGATGCATATCGTATAATCAACTCACGGATACTCGCGATGACATTGGAGTACCTAGGTGACATTAGAGTTGGTTGATGTATATCATATGGTGTTATTTTAGTACAAACTCTTGGATAGATCGATCGGAAAGGATAACTTTGAGGTGGTTTCGTACCCTACAGACAATTTCATCTTATGTTCTGCGCTAGATAGGAACTTTGGAGTGACTCTTCATCGCACGTTGAGGGATGGTTATATGATCCAATTATATTAGCATTGTTGAGAGATTGCACTAGTGAAAGTACGGACCCTAGGCCTCATTTTCAAGCATTGCAATACCGTTTGTGCTCACTTTTGTTACTTGCTACCTTACTTTTTTATTGTTCCTATTACAAAAATCAATATCTATTATCCATATTACACTTATATCACCATCTCTTCACCGAACTAGTGCACCTATACAGTTTATCATTGTATTTGGTGTGTTGGGGACACAAGAGACTCTTTGTTATTTGGTTGCAGGGTTGTTTGAGAGAGACCATCTTCATCATACGGCTCCCGCGGATTGATAAACCTTAGGTCATTCACTTGAGGGAAAATTGCTACTGTCCTACAAAACTCCGCGCTTGGAGACCCAACACGAGTCTACAAGAATAAAGTTGTGTAGTAGACATCAACAACCTTCTACTCCCACCTTTTGTTTTCTGTTTTTCTCAGTTAAATAAAATAAAATGCCATGTTTATCCCATTTTCTGGATTTTTCCATGCAATAAAAAATGACCCAAAAATAAAAGTTCTCAGAATGCCCTGAAGATTTAATACGTTTTTTTCTAAATATTTCTAAATTTCTGGTGCAAATAAAATCAGAGGGGTGCACCTGGTGACCATGATACACCAGGGCGCGCTAGCAACCCCAGGCGCGCCTTGGTGGGTTATGGTCCCGACGTGGGTCCCCTCACTTATCTTTTTATCATATGTCATCTCCTACCTCCAGGAAAAAATCACCATAGCTCTCTCTCTCTCTCTCATTCTCGTGTTCTTACTCTCAAACCCGCGGATTTCGATCTCTTTGCTCAAAGCTCCGTTTCCGAAACTATTTTCGGGGATTGCTACTTGGTATGTGACTCCTCCATTGCTCCAATTAGTTTTTGCTTTAGTGGTTTATATTTTGAATAATTAGCTACTCTTGGTGCTGCTATAGATGAGCTTGCATGTTGAATTCTTAGAGCTCTCAATAGTTTGAATGTTTGATATGGCCTCTAGGCACCCATATGAGTAGTTGCTATCAATCTTATGAAGTTTTATCGACAAATTTTTTTATGTCCTAAATATTTTCCAGAAATTGTACGCAAATAAAATGCAATTCTTTAGGAGTTCTTCAAGGAGGAGGTCCTCGGAGGCATCATAAAGCGGTAGCTCGGTACGACGGTCCTATGTTGAACCAAGTGCAAGCTCAATGCGCGATGCCGCTATCAAATCTTGATTATGGTCGTGCAATAATTTCATGGTGAGTGCAGGTATTAAGGAAGAGTTTGAGTAATATGTGCACACGCCGAGGTCGGCCCCTACATCCAAGATAAGTGCATCCAGCATCTTAACCTCACAGAAACGTTCACTAAGAAATTTAGATATCATCCTCGTGAATCTAGAGTTTCATTTAGTCTTTATGATCATCCATCTACCATGTCTCTAAATGTTTTCTATGAAGCTTGTAAAATTCCATATTGGGGTTCGCTGGACGAACCACCAAGATCTGAGTATGAGTCATTTTTTACTAGCCTTTATTACGGTGAGGATAGATCACAAGGTAGAATAAAAAGTATGTGTTTCCCTTCAATTTACTACTTTGCACTCTTTAATGGCAAATGCTTCGTAGGCAAGCAAGATTGTAGCACACTATGTGCTCCTGACTTGAGCCTCATACACACCGCTTTGACTGAAATTAAATGTCATAATCTTGGAGTAATCGTTGCACAGAGGCTACAACGTAATGCTGAGAGTGGTTACTTTTATGGTGGGATTTATGCTTATCGGTTAGCTAAAGAGGTGGGTGTAACACCTCTACTTGATGACCCTATCCTACCTACTCAGTACATAGACTTTGATGCCATGAAACGTCAAAAGTTCCTTACGGGCACAATCACTGATTATACTTATAACTTGATGTTCAATAAAGAACCTATTGTGCATGTTGTTTTTCCTGCCTACTCTCTTTGATCATTACAACAAAAGAAGATATTATGTTCTTGAGAACGAGGCTCGCGCGTACAACACGGGGGTCGAGGCTACTCGGCGGGCTGAGGAGGCTGCACCAAGAGCCTCTATGAGCTATCATTCAGATTATTATCCAGGCCGCGGATGGTGATTTCCAAGCTAGGCCAAAAGCCTAAGCTTGGGGGAGTATGTATTTCCACCGACATTACATTCATGTTCACATATTTCATTCCAGTTGTTGTTGTTCACACTTTTTCATTGTATCATCCATGCTGGATTTATTTTTCTCACCTTCTTCTTGTGTGTTTGAAAAACTTTGAGGAAATCCAAAAATATTTCTTGCTTCTTTTCGGTTTTTCTTTCTAGTTTAATTAGTTTAGTATTAAAAGAAAACCCAAAAAGATTTCTCGATTCTTTTTCTGCTTGTTGGGAGCTTTCCCGTGTAAATAGTTTTTTTCGTTTTTGTTTTCCTTCCCTTAATTTGCTTTCTTTAAGAAAAACTAAAAACTCCAAAAATATTTCAGTGTGTTTCTCTGAATTTTTTTTGTTTTTGTTGAGCCATATCAAGGAGAAGACCACTATGAAAATGTTGAGTGGCTCTTATATGCATTATTGTTGATTTAACAAAGAGCCCATATTACCTTGTCTCCTTCTTTTGAATAAAATGTTTGTAGATTCCAGCTTAGTCCACAACACTCTTGCACCATTATTATTTTCATATCATTCGGTCATGCAAGTGAAAGGCAATAAACACGATATTTGATGAAGTGACTGTGGTAGAGAGAAACGGGTACGAACTCAACTTATTCTGTTTTTGTAAATATGTTTAACCTAGAATCCATGATTTAGCATATTATGATCAAACATGTTTGCAATGAAAATTAGAGATTATAGTTTCTCATGCCATGCTTAAGTAGCTAGGAGTGGATAATGATTTATCTTGGATGTCAACATGCATTAAAATGATTGTGATGTAGTATGACGATATGGTATCTGATGAGGTTATGTACCTAGGGTAGGGTCATAGGCCTGACTTAGACACCTTCCTCTAGGACATCACCTTAAAGCCAGAATCATTCAAAGGGTACCATTATCCACTCGACCAGAGACGTTCCACTCGAAAGAATCAATGGCACTCGACCGTCGCAGAGCCACTCGACGAACAGAAGATCTAAAGCCACTCTGCATCAACAACGGTCGAGCATTTACTTACAGGCTTAATTGTCATTTATAGCATTTAATGGCTAGCATTACCAGTAACGTTCCTCTCTTAATGTACATTGAACCCTGTGTAACGGAGGGGAGCAGGGGTCCTGACGCACTCTATATAAGCCACCCCCCTTCTCTGGGACAAGGGTTCGCATCTTTGTAAACACACGCACACATAATCCAGTCGGCCGCCTCAGGGCACCGAGACGTAGGGCTGTTACTTCCTTCGAGAAGGGCCTGAACTCGTAAAACTCGTGTGTACAACTACTCCATAGCTAGGATCTTGCCTCCTTATATCTACCCCCCATTCAACTGTCAGTCTTAGACCCACGACAGTTGGCGCCCACCGTGGGGCAGGTGTCTTAGCAGTTTATTGGAGAAGTTGCGATTCTTTCGATTCCTATCATCATGATTTCCGGCGGAGGATTGGCCGAAGGCCGCGAGATCCGTCTCGGCGCGCTCGTCTTCATCACCGACGACTCCGCTTGGCTTCACGAAGCTCCACTCGACGTCGAGGCGCTCCCCGTCCGCGGGGCGACGCACTCCCGCGCATGCGTTCGCGGCGTCCTTCTTCGACAACCGTCGACTCCATATCAGTCGACTCCTGTGGCACCCTCCCTCTTCGTTGTTCGCCGGCGCCAGTGATCCGGTCGGTCGCGGCTTCAGCGGTGGGTGAGGCACGCGGTGGCCCGCCAATCGGCCACCCTGCAAATCGCGGCAATTGAGCCCGATGAAACTCTCTACGGCCTGGCTCCGTCGAGACTGCGTCCGAATGCGACAGCAGCGACCCCGCGGCAGAAGTCTTGATGGTCAATGGACCATGCAGTCCTCCTGGCTTCACTCGGGAAGGCGGTGGCGATGGCGGCGGTGATCCGTCACGTGTTGATGAGGAGTACCGTCCCGAACCCCTCTCTTCGCAGCGGAGGGAAGATCTTCGTCGCTGTAATATGGATGCGCTCCACACTCCTATTGTTGGAGAAACCCCCGAAGCCCAGGCCTTGGAGGAGGCACGCTTGGCCAACTTGGTCGAGCGCACTCGACTAGAGAACCTCCAGCGCGCACTCGACGAGTGTGCTCGGCAGCGGATCCCCGAGTCCAGTCGACAACAACTTTTTCCGCCTCCGACTCAGGTATATCGAACTCCGATCCAGAATCTCACAGCTGCAGCTCGAATAGAAGAGTCAATTCAACCTTCCCAGTTAGAAGCCGGCCGAGGTTTGATGCAGATCCGGGCTTTACTTCGGGCAGCAGGAGAGCAGAATACAGCGGTATCTCAATCGCGGAATAGGATTCATAGCAGGTCTGTGGTGGCTGATACTGTCCAGTCTGCCCATAGCCCGAGACCGCCTCCGCGGCGTGAGGGACGTGGATACCAGCAAGATCAGTATAGGAACCATGAGCAGTATGATCATCGACTCGACCACGACGGTCGTCGTTGAGTGCCCATGTCTCCTCTGAGGAGTGGGTCGTACGTGCCTCGGCGGCAAGATGACAGACGCCCCCACAGCGATGAACGGAGAATTCCAGTCGACCCCAGAGAACCAGGCTTTGATGCAAGGTCAATCCTCGTTCAAGGTCTGGTTGATAGAAACAGAGCTCACAGAGAAGGCCATGATAAAGATCATCCGACTGGAAGCAGGGTACATGTTTCAGGACCCGAGTGTTTCAGCAGAGCCATCAAAGCAGCAGTGATTCCTCCAAACTTCAGGTTGGCGACTGGAGTCAGCAAGTTCACCGGCGAATCCAAGCCAGACACTTGGCTTGAGGATTACCGAGTGGCTATGCAGATTGGTGGTGACAATGATGATGTAGCCATGAAGCACCTCCCCTTGATGTTGGAGGGCTCTGCCAGAGCATGGTTGAATCAGTTGGCTCCTGGCAGCATATACAGTTGGGAAGAACTTGCTCGAGTGTTTGTTAGGACTTTGAAGGCACTTGCAAAAGGCCAGCAGGGTTGATAGAATTGCAGTGTTGTGTCCAGAAACCGAATGAAACTTTGAGGGATTATATCCAGAGATGGATCACGTTGCACCATACAGTGGAGAATGTGTCAGATCACCAAGAAATTTGTGCCTTCAAGGAAGGCGTTAAGTATCGGGAATTGAACCTGAAATTCGGTCAGACAGGAGATATGACTCTGACTCGGATGATGGAGATCGCCACCAAATATGCCAATGGTGAAGAGGAAGACCGACTCCGGAGTGGCAAACACAAAACAGTCGCCCAAGAAACCGGACAAGGGAATTCCAGTCGGAAACAGAAGCGAAAAGCTGAACCAGCTGCTCCTGGTGAAGCTTTAGCTGTTGCCCAAGGAAAGTTCAAGGGAAAACCCAAAGGGCCCTGGAATCCCAAGAAAGTTAAGGATAAAGATGGGAATGATGTGTTGGATTTACCGTGCCATATTCATACCAAGGAAGATGAAGAGGGGAACATCATTTACCCTAAACACACCACTCGACAGTGTCGTTTCCTGATTCAGCAGTTCCGAGAGAAACAACCCAAGGAAAAGGAAAAGAAGTCAGACGGAGGTGAGGATAGGGAAGAAGATAATGACGGCTTTCCCAATGTCAATTCCACGCTGATGATTTTTGCTGATGTTGAAAGCAAAAATCGATTGAAGGTTATTAACAGGGAGGTGAACATGGTTGCTCCGGCAACACCCGGTTATCTAAAGTGGTCCCAGACTGCCATCACATTCGACCAGTCAGACCACCCAGCGCATATAGCCACCCCTGGGAGGCAAGCACTGGTGGTCGACCCAGTAGTCGAAGGCACCCGACTGACTGGTCGAATATTCTTGATGGATGGTGGCAGCGGCTTGAATATTCTTTATGCTGAAACCTTGAAGGGAATAGGCATTCCGATGTCCAAGCTGAGTGAAAGCAACATGAGTTTCCACGGTGTTATACCTAGCAAGAAAGCTCAGTCACTCGGCCAGATCACACTTGATGTGGTTTTCGGTGATTCCAAGAATTACCGCAAGGAAAAGTTGATGTTTGAGGTAGTGGATTTCAAGAGTGCTTACCATGCCATCCTGGGGAGACCCGCTTATGCACGTTTTATGGCTCGACCATGTTACGTGTATCTCAAATTGAAGATGCCTGGTCCCAAAGGAGTAATCACTGTCACTGGCAATCAGCAGAAGGCAGAAGAGTGCTTCCAGAAGGGCTCAAAAATTGTCGATGCATAGATGGCAGTAGTGGAACTGCAAGAGTACCAGAAAAATGCAGACCCAGGTGATTTGCTGCGAGCCAAGAAGCCTACCATAGAGTCCGCATTTCAGTTGTCAGGGGAAACGAAGCCGATTCATATCCACTCGACCGATCCCAATGCTGCTCCGACCCATATCTCGTCAACACTTGACAACAAATAGGAAGAAGTGCTCATCCAGTTCCTCCGTGAGAACAGGGACATCTTTGCATGGAAACCTTCTGACATGCCGGGTGTACCCAGGGGACTGGCTGAGCATCGTTTGCGAGTCGACCCGAAAGTAAAACCAGTCAAGGAACATCTTCGACGGTCCGCCGTCCAGAAGAGAAAAACAATTGGCGAAGAAGTGGCTCGGCTCCTGGCAGCTGAGTTCATCCGAGAGATTTACCACTCCGAGTGGCTCGCCAATGTTGTCACGGCCCCTAAGAAGGATGATTCACTTCGCATGTGCATTGACTTCAAGCATATCAATCGGGCCTGCCCGACAGATCATTTTCCTCTTCCCCGCATCGACCAAATTATCGATTCAACTGCGGGGTGTGAGTGTTTGTCCTTCTTGGATGCCTATTCCGGGTACCATCAGATCCGACTGTATGGACCCGATGAGATAAAAACGGCTTTCATCACTCCATTCGGATGTTTCTGTTATGTCACTATGCCATTCGGCCTGAAGAACGCCAGAGCCACATTCATGAGGATGATCCAGAAGTGTCTACTCACTCAAATCAGTCGGAATGTGGAAGCATACATGGATGACATTGTAGTCAAGTCACGTAAAGGTTCCAACCTGCTGGCTGACCTTGCCGAAACCTTTGCCAACCTCAGAAGGTACGATATCAAGCTTAATCCATCAAAGTGCATATTCGGAGTTCCTGGCAGAAAATTACTCGGTTTCCTCATTTCTGAATGAGGGATCGACGCTAACCCAGAGAAAGTTGGTGCCATTCTTCGGATGAAACGCCCTGTGCGTGTGCACGATGTCCAAAAGCTTACTCGTTGTTTGGCCGCCCTGAGTCGATTCATTTCTCGTCTCGGTGAAAAGGCACTGCCTCTTTACCGACTGATGAAGAAGTCTGATAAGTTCGAGTGGACTCTCAAAGCTGATGTAGCGTTTGTTGAGCTCAAAGCCCTGCTTTCCACCCAGCCGGTGCTTGCTGCACCAATCAGCAAAGAGCCTTTACTGCTTTACATTGCAGCCACTGGACAAGTTGTCAGTACAGTACTCACGGTCGAGCTCGAAGAAGAAGGGAAAACTTATAAATTTCAGCGCCCAGTATATTACGTTTCTGAAGTCCTGACTCCATCAAAGCAAAGATATCCCCATTATCAGAAGCTTGTTTATGGAATTTACATGACCACAAAGAAGGTTGCACACTATTTCTACGATCATTCCGTTATAGTCATCAGTGACGCTCCATTGTCGGAGATTCTGAACAACAGAGATGCAACTGGTTGAGTGGCAAAGTGGGCGATTGAACTCCTTCCCCTGGATATCAAGTTTGAAGCAAATAAGGCTATTAAGTCCCAAGCAATAGCTGATTTCCTCGCTGAGTGGATCGAACAGCAACTTCCAACCCAAATTCACTCAGAGCATTGGACCATGTTCTTCGATGGGTCCAAGATGCTGAATGGTTCCAGTGCTGGAGTGGTATTGGCCTCCCCCCGTGGTGACAAACTCAGTTATGTTCTCCAGATTCACTTTGACTCCTCCAACAATGAGGCTGAATACGAGGCACTTCTGTATGGGTTGCGTATGGCCATTTCACTCGGCGTCCGTCGCCTCATGGTCTATGGCGACTCGGATTTAGTGGTCAATCAGGTGATGAAGGAGTGGGACGTCAGAAGCCCAACCATGACTGGTTATTGCAATGCAGTAAGAAAGTTAGAAAAGAGGTTCGAGGGGTTAGAGCTCCATCACATCCCCCGACTGAAAAATCAAGCAGCTGATGATCTGGCAAAGATAGGCTCCAAGAGAGAAGCCATTCCCAGTAATATGTTCCTGGAGCATATTCATGCACCCTCGGTTCAAGAAGATCCCTTCACTGAAGAGCCCCCACAGCCGAAGAGTGCCACTGATCCGACTGAAATCGAGATTCCAGCCGTGGTCGACTTGATCATGGAAGTTTTGGTCATCACCCCCGATTGGACGGTACCATATATCGCATACATTCTTAGAAGAGAACTCCCAGAAGATAAAGAAGAGGCTCGACAGATCGTCCGTCGATCTAAGGGCTTCACCGTGATAAGAGGACAGTTGTTCAGAGAAAGTGTGACTGGAGTCTGCCAGAAATGCATAACACCTGAAGAAGATCGAGTGATCCTCAAGGATATCCACTCAGGGACCTGTGGTCACCATGCGTCCTCTCGGACCATTGTGGCCAAAGCATACCGAGCGGGATTTTACTGGCCTCGAGCAAATGAGATGGCACAAGAAATAGTCAACAAATGTGAAGGTTGTCAGTTCTACTCCAACATGTCTCACAAGCCTGCGTCAGCCCTGAAAACCATTCCGCTTGTCTGGCCTTTTGCTGTTTGGGGAGGATATGGTTGGACCTTTGAGGACTGGCAGGAGTGGGTTCACTCATGTGCTTGTAGCAGTCGACAAGTTCACCAAATGGATTGAAGCCAAGCCTATCAAGAACCTTGATGCCAGTACTGCCGTCAGCTTCATCAGAGAGATAACATTTAGATATGGTGTTCCCCACATCATCATCACTGACAACGGATCAAACTTTGATTCTGATGAGTTCAGGACTTTTTGTGCTTCACAAGGTACTCGAGTCAACTATGCCTCGGTCGCTCACCCCCAGTCGAATGGACAGGCTGAAAGGGCAAATGGATTGATTCTCAAAGGACTGAAACCTCGACTGATGCATGACCTCAAACACACAGCAGGAGCCTGGGTCGATGAACTTCCATTAGTATTATGGGGATTGAGGACAACTCCCAATCGGTCGACTGGCAGAACCCCGTTTTTCTTGGTTTATGGAGCCGAAGCTGTACTTCCGAGTGACTTGCTCCACAATGCACCCCGAGTCGAGCTTTTCATAGAGGAAGAAGCAGAACAAGCGCGACAAGATGCAGTTGACCTCCTTGAAGAAGAAAGAGAGATGACCTTGATCCAATCAACCATTTATCAGCAAGATCTGCGTCGATTCCATGCCAGAAATGTGAGGGGTCGAGCATTTCAAGAGGGAGACTTTGTTCTCCGAGTGGATCAGCAGAAACCACATAAGCTTGCTCCCTCTTGGGAAGGCCCATTCGTGGTCACTAGAGTGCTCCACAATGGAGCGTACCACCTTTACGACATCGAGCACAAGAAAGACGAGCCGCGCGCCTGGAATGCGGAGCTGCTCCGCCCCTTTTATACTTAAACACTCGGTCTGCTGAGATGTAATAAAAAACACCTTTGTATTTTGTTTATCAAAGACAAGAGTTGTACAGTCTTCTAAAAAGATTGTCGATTGTTTACATATGTTTCTGAAATCCCCCAGTGGGTGGCTTAGCTGCAGTCCAGTACTTGCCTAAGTTTCAAAAATCCTACCGAGTGATGAGCAAGTCTCTCACTCGCGGGCTTAGTTGCAGTCCAGTACTCGCCTAAGTTTAAAAAATCCTACCGAGTGATGAGAAAGTCTCTCACTCAGGGGCTTAGTTGTAGTCCAGTACTCGCCTAAGTTTCAAAAATCCTACTGAGTGATGAGCAAGTCTCTCACTCGGGGGATTAGCCGCAGTCCAGTACTCGCCTAAGTTTAAAAAATCCTGCCGAGTGATGAGCAAGTCTCTCACTCGGGGGCTTAGCTGCAGTCCAGTACTCGCCTAAGTTTAAAACATCCTACCGAGTGATGAGCAAACCTCACACTCGGAGGCTTAGCTACAGTCCAGTACTCGCCTAAGTTTTAAAAATCCTACCGAGTGATGAGCAAACCTCACACTCGAAGGCTTAGCTGCAGTCCAGTACTCGTCTAAGTTTCAAAAATCCTACCGAACGATGAGCAAACCTCACACTCGGGGGCTTAGCTGCAATCAAGTACTCGCCTAAGTTTCAAAAATCCTACTGAGTGATGAGCAAACCTCACACTTGGAGGCTTAGCTACAGTCCAGTATTCGCCTAAGTTTCAAAAATCCTATCGAGTGATGAGCAAACCTCACACTCGGGGGCTTAGCTGCAGTCCAGTACTCGCCTAAGTTTCAAAAATCCTACCGAGTGATGAGCAAACCTCACACTCGGAGGCTTAGCTGCAGTCCAGTACTCGCCTAAGTTTCCAAAATCCTACCGAGTGATGAGCAAACCTCACACTCGGAGGCTTAGTTGGAGTCCAGGCCTAAGTTTCAAAAATCCTACCGAGTGATGAGAAAATCTCACACTCGGAGGCTTAGCTACAGTCCAGTACTCGCCTAAGTTTCATAAATCCTACTGAGTGATGAGCAAACCTCACACTCGGGGGCTTAGCTGCAATCCAGTACTCGCCTAAGTTTCAAAAATCCTACCGAGTGATGAGCAAACCTCACACTCAGAGGCTTAGCTGGAGTCCAGTACTCGCCTAAGTTTCAAAAATCCTACCGAGTGATGAGCAAACCTCACACTCGGGGGCTTAGCTGCAGTCCAGTACTCACCTAAGTTTCAAAAATCCTACCGAGTGATGAGCAAACCTCACACTCGGAGGCTTAGCTGTAGTCCAGTACTCGCCCAAGTTTCAAAAATCCTACCGAGTGATGAGCAAACCTCACACTCGGAGGCTTAGGTGCAGTCCAGTACTCGCCTAAGTTTCAAAAATCCTACCGAGTTATGAGCGAACCTCACACTCGGAGGCTTAGCTGCAGTCCAGTACTCGCCTAAGTTTCAAAAATCCTACCGAGTGATGAGCAAACCTCACACTCGGAGGCTTAGCTGCAGTCCAGTACTTGCCTAAGTTCCAAAACCATCCCTATCCGCAAGGATGACGAGGTGCAGGTCGACTGCAATCCTCTCACGGAGCTATGCTACAAGTACAATGTCCGCTCCATCCCTATCCACAAGGATGACGAGGTGCAGGTCGACTACAATCCCCTCTCCTCGGAGCTGCGCCACAAATACAATGTGTGCTCCATCCTTATCCACAAGGACGGCGAGGTGCAGGTCAACTGGGATATCCCCTTCAGAGTTGCATTTCGAAGGAGAGTCCGAGCGAAGAACAAGTTCTACTCGAAGATGAACGCAAGCATATGCAGAAGATAAACCAAGATCGGATAAAATCTCAAAAGTCTCAAAATGAAGATAAAAGTACTCAAGCATCAGGCCCGAAAGAGTTTAACGGTTACAGAAACCACTCGGCATTCCGAGGCAAATTTAAGGCAAGTTTAAATCTCAAGTTTGTTCATTCGGCAGGAGGAGGGTTCGCAGGCTCGACGAATTCGTCCCAAGTCAATTCCATCAGCGATCCGAGTGGCAGCAGCAATGAAAGTCTCCATGAAGGACTGGAAGTCGTGCCTTTTGGTGTTGGCGACCTTGATCGCCGCCAGCTTATCTTTGTGGGCCTCCTTGCAATTGACTCTTACCAGCGATAGAGCCACGTCAGCACCGCATCGGGCAGAGGACTTCTTCCATTCCTGCACTCGATCGAGGACCTCGTTGAGTCGAGTCATCAGAGACTCGAGATCATTTTGAAGCTTCGCCCTTGGCCAGAGCGATGAGTCGATGCGTGAAACTTCCACCTTCAGACGAGCAAGGTAACTTGTAACACTGGCGACGCGGGATTCTAGTCGAAGCACATTCATGGCAGCCTCATCGCCGACTGGAGAAACGATAGGGTCCAAACCCGTCTCGATCCGTCCAGTTTCCTCGTCAAAGTTTTGGCAGAATTCTGCAGTCAAGGAGTTAGTGAGTCGACTGGACAGGACTAACTTGCAAGCAGTAAAGCAGTTGGATTAAAAGGGGTACCTTCGAGCATAAGAACGAGCTTCTTGGCGAGAGTTCTCAGATAAGCTTCCAAGTCATTTCTCTTACGAGCCATGGATTCCAGCTTCTCGTTTAGAGCCACCTTATCCTTCTTCAGACGAGTCGCCTCTCGGTTGGATTCAGTGAGAGAGGACTTCAGCTTTCTTACTTCCTCTTCCAACGCTCCGACTAAAGCCAGCTTTTTGTCAGCAAGAGTAGTCTTCTCTTGAGCCTCCTTCTGCGCAGCTGCAAGGTCCAAGTCCTTCTTCTCCAGAGCCAACCTTATTTTCTCTGCAAAATAAGCATTTAGATCAAACAAAATATCGAAGGGATAATTTAAAAAGATGATCGACATGAGCAGTCGACAGGCAGTTACTTTCCATACCGGCAACTTCATCTTGAGCCTTCTTCAAGTTTTGTTGGGCCAGTTCCAGGTCAAGGTTGAGCTGCCTCTGCTTCTCCCCAAATTCGGCGAACTTGGAAATGAGAGTACAAGATTTCTGCAGAGAGTAAAAGACATATCAATTGACAAGATCAAAGATTATTTACTTCTGAGTGAATAAAATTTCAAAGTTTACTCAGATCCCAACCGACTGCCAGCAGTCGACTGCCGTCTCGGGGAGTACACCCAATGGGTGCACTTGGCGTGCCCCCACTGGTTCAGTTTCCACTCGGCCGGTCCGCCCAGGTCGAGTAAAAAAAAGTACTCAGACCCTGGTCGACTGCCAGCAGCCAACCGTGGTCTCGGGGACTTCATCCAGTGGGTGCACTTGGCGTGCCCCCACTAGTTCAGATCCCACTCGGCATGCTCCGCCCAGGTCGAGTGGAAGAAAGGAAAGAGAAAGAAGCGCTCTGACCGCAACCGACTGCCCGCAGTCGACTGCTGTCTCGGGGACTACACCCAGTGGGTGCACTTAGCGTGCCCCCACTGATTCAGATCCCATTCAACTAGACCGAGTGGAAGAGTGCAAATACTAAAGACAGCAAAACAACTAGTGGGTGTACAGATTCGAAGCAGACAACAAGAGATTGTACGAAGGAAAATATTCAGGTAGCATATCCTAATAGAACAAGTTCAGTCAGAAGTCAACTTACCTGGACATTGGCTCGGAGAGCCGCGCTGGCATCGTAAGCAGCCTGCCTATTGTCTTGCACTGCCTTCATCCGCTCCATCATTACGCCAGCCTGATGGATAGCCTCTGCAGCGGCGTCCGATTGGCTTTCCGGAACATGATAGCCTCTGCAGCAGCTTGGGGCTCCGAGGCATGAGATTGGATGACTGAAGAAAACACTGGTACAGTCGATGGTACAGGGCGTTCACTCGACACTGGGACAGCAAAAGTTATAGAGGCTCTACCTGCATCTTCAGGCTACTGTACTATTGGTTCTGTTGCCAGTTCCGACTGGGATATCTTGCCAGCTGCTGCTTTCTTGCTCCTTCTGGGCCTCGGTATCACGTCTTCATCGTCATCCGAAAGCTCGATAACATTGAGTGGGGCTGCAAAGAAATCAATCGACCCCAAGTGAATCATGAGAATTTAATCGACCAAATAATCAAGAACAAGATCACGAGAATTGTACCTGGGTTGGAGATAACCGCGTCTTCCATCTCCTTGTCTCGGTACTGGTGGGTGGAAGTTCCAGAAGTGGCAGCACTGTAAATATCAGCATTCAGTCGGTTACGTTCTGTTACCCAAATCAACCAAAAGATCAGGCCAGATTGTTATACCCAGAGACTGTGGGAATGACCACCTTGATTTTGGGCAAAGCCTTCAGAGGTTTGGAAGATGTGGCCTTCGGTGGTTTCGGCATTGGAGGTGGCGCAGTCTTGGGCTGTTTCGATACCTTCTCGGTCGGCACTCGAGAAGACGTCCGAGGGCGCTTTGAAGACTGCCCAGTTGGTGCGGCCACCAGGTCAGGGGTGCTTGCCTGGTCGTGAGCATGCTTGGACCTCCTTTCTCTGCGAGGAGGCGAGTCGACCTCTTCTTCATCACTCGGGTCGTCGCTCTCCTCGTCCTCCTCTGCATCCGAGTGCCACTCGCCACTCTCGCCCTCGCTCGCCTCTCCCTCGACATTTTGCTCCTGCACTCCATTGGGCATTGAGTACATATCAACAAGAGCATGAAAGACAACGAACAAAAGAAAGACAGTCGACCGTCAACAAGATGCTACATAGTAAATCCAAGAAGACACTCGACAATGCAGAATTGCACCTATTCCGGCTGGCGCGGATGGTCGAATGGAACCACCCTCCTGGACCCCCGGGGGTTATCCTTGTTGCCGGTAATACCTCTCAGCCACTGCTCCACCATGTCCTCACTGACATCCTCTGGGTGGATCCGAGTGGAATCCTCAAGTCCCAAGTACATCCACATCGGATGGTCACGAGCTTGGAGTGGTTGGATGTGTCGACTGAGGAAGACCTCCAACAGGTCCATACCGGCCACTCCGTCGCGGACGAGTTGGACAACCCGCTCGACCAACACCTTCACCTGCACCTTCTCCTCTAGGATCACTCTCAAGGTGGAGGGCTTCTCCACTCGAGCCATGGAAAAGGGGGGAAGTCCAGTCGACTGGTGATACGTCTCCAACGTATCTATAATTTATGATTGCTCCATGCTATATTATTTACTATTTGGGGCAACATTGGGCTTTATTATCCACTTTTATATTACTTTTGGGACTAACCTATTAACCAGAGGCCCAGCCCAGATTTGTTGTTTTATGCCTATTTCAGTGTTTTGAAGAAACGGAATATCAGACGGAGTCGAAACGGAACGAAATCAACTGGAGAAGTTATTTTTGGAAGGAAACACACCTGATGGACTTGGACCCCATGTCAGAAGATACGGAAGCTGCCCACGAGGGTGGGGGGCGCCCCCCTAGGGCGCGCCCCTGCCTCATGGGGCCCTCGTAGCTCCCCTGACGTACCTCCTGCACCCATATATACCTACGTGACCTAAAACTTCCAGAACGCAACATAGATCGGGAGTTCCGCCGCCAGAAGCCTCCGTAGCCACCAAAAACCAATCGGGACCCTGTTCCGGCACCCTGCTAGAGGGGGGAACCCTCACCGGTGGCCATCTTCATCATCCCGGTGCTCTCCATGCCGAGGAGGGAGTAGTTCTCCCTCGGGGCTGAGGGTATGTACCAGTAGCTATGTGTTTGATCTCTCTCTCTCTCGTGTTATTGAGATGATACGATCTTGATGTATTGAGAGCTTTGCTATTATATTTGGATCCTATGATGTTTCTTTCCCCCTCTTCTCTCTTTTAATGAATTGAGTTTCCCCTTTGAAGTAATCTTATCAGATTGAGTCTTTAAAGACTTGAGAACACTTGATGACGGAGTAATTGACCACGTGTACCCCGAAGACGGCAAGATAATATTTCAAGACATCGGGGCTAGCAAAGCCCCTCAGTTCGACTGCCCGACTGCTCCTGCCGGCTCCCCGTCCGACTGCTCTTCCCAGCCGGCTGCCGACTGCGCCAACCAGCCGGCTGCCGACTGCAGCCTGACCCGACACCGACAAAACACCGACGGGACGACCGTACCGCGACGTCATCTACAGTGTACCGTGTCCCCTGGGTACTGATTTATAAAGTACCCCAGGGGACAAGCATGACATGCACCATGTCACTAGCTACACCTACATAGCTTGGCTTGTAAGCTACCCAAGGTAGCTTACAACCAAAGCCACTACCACCCATGCCACTAGCTAGCTTACACATTAAGCTAGATACACACTATATATAGCAACCATCCATCCATCCACCATCGACTCTCATGGGCACTCATGTAGGAACACACACACGCATGAGCACACACATGCTCACGGCCATGAGCCATGAGCATGGCCGGCCACTAGAGCATGCCACATACATGCATATACGAAACCAGATGCCTGTGGCACTGCTTTCAGATACAGCTCCAGGAGCACTCTATACCAGATATACTACATACATACAGACATGCAGGAGTAGGGGTGTTATCTCTCCGGAGAGCCCCGAACCTGGGTAAACTAGCGCGTGCTACTCGCATACCCGCTCCCGGTCCTATCAGCAGCAGTCTTACCCTCACACTAAGCCCTTGTGGCATCTGTTGACTTGCAAGCCCCCCGTGAGAATACCACGACAGTTGGCGCCCACCGTGGGTCGGTACTATGCTACCGCGTTGTTGCTGGTTTCGTTGTCCGGGCGGGACCCTTTTTTCTTCATCGCCTCCGCCGCGGTGTCGCGCCGTCTCTCCGGTAGCGCTCGGGGGCTCGATATCGACCCGCCCCCGGAGCGGCCGCGAAGGGTGGCGTGTCCTTGCCGTCAGCCTCTTCGTCACCACCATCGCAATGTCGGCCGTCAGTCCGCGCACACGCCGCGCGCCGGGCCTCGCTTCGGTCGGCCGTGACCATCCACGCGCGGCTTGCGTCTGCTCCTCTCCGTGTTGCGCCTTGCTCTGACCGGAATGCACTTTCGCTCCTCCACATTTCGTCCATGCATGCTAGCTAGAGCAAGTCAAAACAATGGTCAAACCATTAGCCAGATATTGCCTATACACTAGCCATATGCAAGTTGGATAAACGCCTGTATATCGGTCAGATAGTAGACGGACATTGGTCAGATAACGGCCATAGGCTTGCTCCTCCTCTGCTCGTCGCTGCGGGTTGCGTCCTCTGCCCCCGGGGCCGCGCAATCCGCACGCCGGCAGCCTCCCGCGGCGCCTCTTCCTCTCCAGCCGTGCTGCTGCCTTGTCCCGCCCAAGTTGCTTCCTCGCTCATCCCCTCTGCCTGCGTTGCTGCTACTGCATGCGCATCTGCCGGCAACCGCGCCTCCTCTGCTCTAGCTCGCAGGAGCTCCAACTGCTGCCTCCCGGCACAGCCGCCACCACCAGTGCCCCGCACCACCCCCGCAACCATGGGTTCGAGCCCCGCCTTCGCGCCCATCTCCGCTTCCCGCGGCCATGCTCGCGCCATCTCCAGCATGCCGGCTCCTTCCCGAGCCCGGCCGCCTCCGGCGTCCCGCACGCCGGCTCCGTGCGACCCGGCCCCGTCCAGCGTCCCGGCCCCGTCCGGCGTCCTGCTCGTCACCTCCGCTTCGCCCGGCGGCCTCCCGCGCTGGCCGGCTCGCGCCCGCGTCCCGGCCTTCCCCACGCTCCTCTGCCGGCACCGCCATGCCCTCTGTGTTGGCTCCGTGCGTCTCGACCAGCGCCCGCCGGATCGCACCTGCGGCCCGGCCCCGCCGTCTCCGCCCGCCCCCGCGTTGGGTCCCCGCCGTCGCGCCAGGTCCCCACACCCCGGCAGGCTCCGCCCTTGGCTCCTGCGGCCACGCGCCCGCCGGCTCCGACTCCAGCTCAGCCCGCGGCCGGGTCCGCGCGCCCGCCGGGTCCGACTTCGGCTCAGGCTCGCTCCGCCTCTGGCTCCGCCATGACGCTTCCGTGCCCTCCGCTCCGCCCGTGGCCGGCTCCGGCTCCCCCCGCGGCCGGCTCGCCCTGCGCACGAGCGCTCGCTCCCCTGCTCCGCTTCGGCCGAGTCCCTTACTGAAGAAAGAAAGCAGAGGCCGGTTGCCCACGCTGGCTAAAAGAAAAAAGTCAAGGAAGCCGGCTTGTGCCAAACAAAAAAAGGCCGAGTGCCTAGCTGGCCGAAGAAGAAAGAAAGAGAGAAAACATCATATACATGCAGCATGCATGGCCGGATGCACGCCCACATACGCGTCTGCGTGCGTGGTCGGTTGCACAACCGCGTGCATGGCCGACTGCATGGACTGCAGTCTAGTCGACTGCTCCGATCAACCTCCCGCGTCGCCGCTCGGCCGAGTGGTTATTCTGTCCGCTTTGCTGCCTGGCTGACCGACGAGCCAGTCCGGCTGCGCACCGCTAGAAAAGAAAAGAAGTTGTCTGGGACAAAGAAAAGGAAAGAAAAACTCGTCTGAATGATTCGTCCGCCTGCTTCGCCACTTGGACGGTCAGTCGTGACCCACGCTGCCGGATGTGCCAAGCCGGCTGGACTGCCTCATGCTCCGACAACACATCCAGCGGGTGCGCTGACGCGCCCCCGCGAAGAAGAAGATAAAGTAGTTGCCGGGAGATCCGGCCCGACTACTCAGCAGTCGGCCCAGATCTCGGGGGCTACACCCAGCGGGTGCGCTGATGCGCCACGCAAAGAAGAAGACAAGATAGTTGCCGGAAGATCCGGACCGACTGCTCAGCAGTCGGCCCGAATCTCGGGGGCTACACCCAGCAGGTGCGCTGGCGCGTCCCCGCGAAGATTGCAGACAAGAGAAGATTTTTGTCCGGCTGCCAGCAGCCGGCAGAAGAGAAAAAGAAGAAAAAGGGCGTTGCAAGACGCCTTGCCGCCTGACCGGTCGAGCCTGACCGCCCCCCCCCCCCCCTTCGAGCACCCGGGGGCTCGAAGGCTACACCCAGCGGGTGCGCCGACGCACTCCGCGAGCGCCGAGCCACGCCGACTGTCTTCGACGACCGCGACTACAAAAAAATCAATGTGAGCTCCACCCGCGTAATTTGCACTACGAAAGCACGGATAACCCCGAGCGATGCTCGGGGGCTGTCTCCGCATTTTATTACAGTAGCATCACTATTCGCCCCAGCGCCAGCCAAAGTTGGCCCGGGGGCTGGCCGCTTGGCCTGAGACATTAGTTCCCGTAGACGGCTTAGTACCGTGCGCGGTACCAAAGGCTCACTCTTAGTCACAGACCGCAGAGCAGCTGTCCGGCTAGCAAGGGTGAACGCTGGAGGCCACCCACGCGAAAAACGTCCGGGAAGAAAAACACTTCGGGCGACCCGACCGTTTCCTTTATGAGTATATACTCGGTTAAATCTGCTCCCAGATTCTGAGTACTGTACACTCCGCTTCACGGCCCACTCTCAGCCACAGACCGCAGAGTGGCTGTCCGGCGAGCGAGAGCACAAGCCAAAAAGCGGAGGGAACATGAAAAAGATTGAAGGGGGCTCGGACGAAACCGAGTCAGCACCCTCCGCATAAAACTTGCAATACTAAAAGCAAACATTTGATATATCTGCGTCGACTAACTTTGTCTTTTTCATGATCATTTCCATGAACACTCGCCAAAAAACCTCCGCCCAACTTTGCTAAGTTTCCCGGAGGCTTGGAGGCTACTGACAGAGTAATTGACCACGGGTACCCCGAAGACGGCAAGACAATATTTCAAGACATCGGGGCTAGCAAAGCCCCTCAGTTCGACTGCCCGGCTGCTCCTGCCGGCTCCCCGTCCAACTGCTCTTCCCAGCCGGCTGCCGACTGCGCCAACCAGCCGGCTGCCGACTGTAGCCTGACCCGACACCGACAAAACACCGACGGGACGACCGTACCGTGACGTCATGTACAGTGTACCATGTCCCCTGGGTACTGATTTATAAAGTACCCCAGGGGACAAGCATGACATGCACCATGTCACTAGCTACGCCTACATAGCTTGGCTTGTAAGGTACCCAAGGTAGCTTACAACCAAAGCCACTACTACCCATGCCACTAGCTAGCTTACACATTAAGCTAGCTACACACTATATATAGCAACCATCCATCCATCCACCATCGACTCTCATGGGCACTCACGTAGGAACACACACACGCATGAGCACACACATGCTCACGGCCATGAGCCATGAGCATGACCGGCCACTAGAGCATGCCACATACATGCATATACGAAATCAGATGCCTGTGGCACTTGAGGGAGTCCTGGATTAGGGGGTGTTCGGGTAGCCGGACTCCATGACTATGAAGATACAAGATTGAAGACTTCATCCCGTGTCCGGATGGGACTTTCCTTGGCGTGGAAGGCAAGCTTGGCGATGCGGATATTCAAGATCTCCTACCATTGTAACCGACTTTGTGTAACCCTAACCCTCTCCGGTGTCTATATAAACCGGAGGGTTTTAGTCCGTAGGACAACTTCATCATACAACAATCATACCATAGGCTAGCTTGTAGGGTTTAGCCTCCTTGATCTCGTGGTAGATCTACTCTTGTACTACCCATATCATCAATATTAATCAAGCAGGACGTAGGGTTTTACCTCCATCAAGAGGGCCCGAACCTGGGTAAAACATCGTGTTCCTTGCCTCCTGTTACCATCCGGCCTAGACACACAGTTCGGGACCCCCTACCCGAGATCCGCCGGTTTTGACACCGACATTGGTGCTTTCATTGAGAGTTCCTCTGTGTCGTCGCTTTTAGGCCCGATGGCTCCTTCGATCATCAACAACAATGCAGTCCAGGGGGAGACTTTTCTCCCCGGACAGATCTTCGTCTTCGGCGGCTTCGCACTGCGGGCCAATTCGCTTGGCCACCTTGAGCAGATTGAAAGCTACGCCCCTGGCCATCAGGTCAGGTTTGGAAGCCTAAACTACACGGCTGACATCCGCGGGGACTTGATCTTCGACGGATTCGAGCCACAGCCAAGTGCGCCGCACTGTCTCGATGGGCATGATATAGCTCTGCCGCCGAACATCGCCTTGGAGGCCGCACACGCATCGGTTCTGACCATTGATTCAGAGCCTACTGCGCCGATCGAGGATCAGCGGTTGGACGCTGCCTTAGGGGCTGCGATCTTAGAGGCGATCGAGCCGAACTCCAGCCCCGCACTTCGCATGGCCCGTGACTCCGAGGAGCCGGATTCCTCTCCGAACTCTGAGCCCCCCGCGCCCCTGCCGGTCGAATCCGATTGGGCGCCGATAATAGAGTTCACCGCCGCGGACATCTTTCAGCACTCGCCCTTCGGCGACATCCTGAATTCTCTAAAGTCTCTCTCTTTATCAGGAGAGCCCTGGCCGGACTACGGTCAGCAAGGTTGGGATACGGACGATGAAGAAATTCAAAATCCACCCACCACCCACTTCGTAGCCACTGTCGACGACTTAACCGACATGCTTGACTTCGACTCCGAAGACATCGACGGCTTGGACGACGATGCAGGAGACGAACAAGAACTAGCACCTATAGGGCGCCGGAAGGCCACCTCGTCATATGACATATATATGGTGGACACTCCAAAGGATGGAGATGGCGATGGAACAGCGGGGGACGATACCTCTAAGAAACAGCCCAAGCGCAGGCGTCAGCGGCGCCGCTCTAAATCCCGCCAAAGCAAAAACGGTGATTCCGGCACGGGAGATAATACTACTCCGGATAGCGCCGAAGAACACCCCCTCCAGCAAGATTCAGCATAGGAGGACAGAGAAGCCAGCCCTCACGAGAGGGCGGCGGACCAAGAGGTTGAGGACGATAATTATACGCCTCCCTCCGAAGACGAGGCAAGCCTCGACGACGATGAGTTCGTCGTGCCAGAGGATCTCGCCGAACAAGAGCGTTTTAAACGCAGGCTTATGGCCATGGCAAGCAGCCTCAAGAAAAAGCAGCAACAACTTAGAGCTGATCAGGATTTGCTAGCTGACAGATGGACTGAAGTCCTTGCGGCCGAAGAGTATGAACTCGAACGCCCCTCCAAGAGTTACCCAAAGCGCAGGCTACTACCGCAACTAGAGGAGGAAGCACCTACATCACCAGCGCATGACATGGCCGACCGGCCACCTCGTGGCCGCGACAGAGAGGCCTCTTGGCCCTCTGCTCAAGCCATGCCCCGACGCCGCGTCAAGCATACTAAGGCACGGGAAAATGCGCCCGACCTGCGCGACATACTGGAGGACAAGGCAAGGCAAACAAGATCGATCTACGGATTGCGTAGGCGCCCCACGGCACATGACGGTGATCGTCACTCCGGATGCAATAAATTCGGCCGGGCCGAACTCAACAAATAAAGCTCCTTCGATCTGCGTTGTGATATAGCCCAATACAGAGGCGCCGCACACCCACTATGCTTCACAGATGAAGTAATGGATCATAAAATCCCTGAGGGCTTCAAACCCATAAACATCGAATCGTACGATGGCACAACAGATCCTGCGGTATGGATCGAGGATTATCTCCTTCATATCCACATGGCCCGCGATGATGATCTACACGCCATCAAATACCTCCCACTCAAACTTAAGGGACCGGCCCGGCATTGGCTTAACAGCTTGCCAGCAGACTCAATCGGTTCTTGGGAGGACCTGGAAGCCGCATTCCTTGACAACTTCCAGGGCACTTATGTGCGACCACCGGACGCCGATGACCTAAGCCACATAATTCAGCAGCCAGAGGAATCGGGCAGGCAATTCTGGACACGGTTCCTAACAAAGAAAAACCAGATAGTCGACTGTCCGAACACAGAGGCCTTAGCGCCTTCAAGCATAATATCCGTGACGAGTGGCTTGCCTGGCACCTGGGACAGGAAAAGCCGAAATCTATGGCAGCCCTCACGACACTCATGACCCGCTTTTGCGCAGGAGAAGACAGCTGGCTAGCTCGCAACAACAATTTAACCAAGAACCCTGGTAATTCAAATACCAAGGACAAAAGCGACAGGTCGCGTTGGAACAAACAAAAACTCCGCGTCAACAGCGACAGCAACGAGGATACGGCAGTTAATGCCAGATTCCGAGGCTACAAATCCGGTTAACGGAAAAAGCCATTCAAAAGAAATACTCAGGGCCCGTCCAGTTTGGACCGAATACTCGACCGCTTGTGCCAGATACATGGCACCCTCGAAAAGCCAGCCAATCACACCAACAGGGACTGTTGGGTGTTTAAGCAGGCAGGCAAGTTAAGAGCCGAAAACAAAGACAAGGGGCTGCATAGCGACGACGAGGAGGAGCCCAGGCCGCTGAACAACAGTGGACAGAAGGGATTTCCCCCGCAAGTGCGGACGGTGAACATGATATACGCAACCCACATCCCCAAGAGGGAGTGGAAGCGTGCGTTACGGGATGTATATGCGATAGAGCCAGTCGCCCCAAAGTTCAACCCATGGTCCTCCTGCCCGATCACCTTTGATCGAAGGGACCACCCCACTAGCATCTGCCACGGCGGCTTCGTTGCATTGGTTCTAGACCCAATCATTGACGGATTTCATCTCACAAGAGTCCTCATGGACAGCGGCAGCAGCCTGAACCTGCTTTACCAGGATACAGTGCGAAAAATGGGCATAGATCCCTCGAGGATCAAGACCACCAAAACGACCTTTAAAGGTGTCATACCAGGTGTAGAAGCCAACTGTACAGGCTCAGTCACACTGGAAGTGGTCTTCGGATCTCCGGATAACTTCCGAAGCGAGGAGTTAATCTTCGACATAGTCCCGTTCCCCAGTGGCTATCACACACTGCTCGGGCGAACCGCATTCGCAAAATTCAACGCGGTACCGCACTATGCATACCTCAATCTCAAGATGCTAGGCCCTAGAGGAGTAATCACGGTCAATGGGAACACCGAACGCTCCCTCCGAACGGAGGAGCACACGGCAGCGCTCGCAGCAGAAGTACAAAGCAGCCTCTCTGGGCAGTTCTCCAGTTCGGCCTTCAAAAAGCCAGACACTGTCAAGCGCGCCCGAAGTACCCTACAACAAGACCGCCTGGCACGTTCTGAGCTAGCGTAGCAATGCGGCCCCAACCCTAGCCCTCGCGATATAGCGAAACCAGTGCTTCGCATACATAACTACGCTCTTGAACTACCATGGGCACAGGGGAAGGGGCACTATCACGGCACGCCCAAAATACAGCTTAAACCGCACTAGGGGCTGCCCGATTCCTTTTTTTTCTTTTTTCCCTTACTCTCAGGACTCCATACTTCGGATGACCCGTTCGGCAATTCAACTGCCGCACAAACGATGCAAGATCCAGGAAAGCAGACAAGCCACGCCGCATTATGGAACTCCGAGGTGGTCTCTATTGCGAGTAGTATACCTGTTTTTTAATACAATTCCGCGGCCTGCCCCTGGCCAGGACATGTTAAATAGTCCAATTTATTTTGCTTATCGCACAATTTGTATCGTTCCGCTTTCATAGCAGCCTTTCTATAAACAATGCATAGCTTTTTGTCTATTTTTTGCATTATCCTCTTTTTATATATATGTTTATCAATAACATGTTGCATCCGTACATTATGGTACGGAAAAAATATGCCAGGGGCTTCAGTACCCATCACTATGGCGTGAGAAGTCCGTACACTTTCACAAGTGTGGCACCCCGAACTTATAGCACTATATGCATCGGCTCCGAATCATGATTTGGGTCAATAGTTGGGTTTGCCCGGCTCCTATGTTTTGGTGCCTTACGTTCCGCTATATCGGCTAAGGTAGCACTAGGAGAACTACTGCGATTGTGCCCCAGTTGAGCTGGGCTGAGCACCTTAGTAGAGAAAGCTAAAACTGACTATCATGATGAGGCGAGAGACCGGTCGCTGTTCGAGAGGTTTTTCGAGTCCTTAAAGACTTATGCCGCTTCGAGCAAGGAACCGGCTTTGTCCGGCCAAGGCGTGGATAGCGCCCCGAACTCGGTCTTCCGAATACTAGGGGCTTCGCCGAAATTTAAAATTATAGAGTTCTATGGCTAAGTGAGAGTGTTCAAGCATTATAGTCCGATTGCATGGTTCGTTGTGTTGAGCGCCTCCCTCGACGGACCCAATCATGGGAAAAAGAGCGCTCAGGTTTATCCCGAACACCCCAGCACTAGTGGCATGGGGGCAGAAGCCGACGACTGGCCATCTCTCAATTTTTTGATAAACGGCCGCACAGAAAGTAATATTTTAAATTCAAGCATTGCTTAGCGCATATGAACAAGTTTTCAGCGCACAGGATAACACGAGCGAGTTCATTCAAAAATTACATCCTTGGTGCATTCATCCGCCATAAGGCGGGCACCGGCCAGAACATCATTGTAATAGTTCTCGGGCTTGCGATGCTCCTTCCCTGGCGGCGGCCCATCCCTCACAAGCTTCTCACCGTCCAGCTTACCCCAGTGCACCTTTGCACGGGCAAGGGCCCTACGGGCACCTTTGATGCAGACGGAGCGCTTGATGACCTCGAGCCTTGGACAAGCCTCCACCAGCCGCCGCACCAGTCCGAAGTAGCTCCCAGGCAGGGCCTCTCCAGGCCACAGCCGAACTATGAAGCCCTTCAGGGCCTGTTCGGCCGCCTTGTGGAGCTCGACCAGCTGCTTCAGCTGGTCGCTCAAGGGCATAGGGTGTCCGGCCTCAGCATACTGAGACCAGAACACCTTCTCCGTCGAGCTGCCTTCCTCGGATAGCGGCGGCATCGGATATGCTATGGGGAAGATCTGCGAATGCCCCTGGAGAGCTCCGGATTCGGGTAAGTAACAAGTAGTTTACTTTTATATGTCTGCTTTGCATAGAGAATGCCTTACCCGCCGCTATCTTTTTCACCGCATCCAATTCCTAGAGGGCCTTCTGGGCTTCGGCCTTGGCAGATTTGGCAGTTTTAAGGGCCGCGGCAAGCTCGGACGCTCGCGTCTTCGAGTCGAGCTCCAAACTCTCATGTTTTTTCATGAGAGCCTGAAGCTCTTGCTGCACCTCGCCGACCTGCACCTCATATTTCTCCCGCTCGGTACGCTCCATGGCCGCTTTCTTCTCGGCCTCGGACAGCGCCTGCTTGAGGGTCGCCACCTCAGTTGTGGCCCCTACAATAAGCAGTATACTCCTATCATTTTTTGCAATTGCGTCTTCTTATAGGCATTTTTTCTATAAGGTATCTCTTACCTTCTTTCTCCTCGAGCTGCCGTTTGGCAAGGCCGAGCTCTTGCTCGGTCCGCTCGAGGCCCTGCTCAGGGCACCCACCTCCGCATTCAGTGCGGCGGTGGCTAGCAGCGAAGCCTGCATACGTATATTGACTCCTTTTTAGTTAGACTCCTACGATATTTAATAGATCCTCTATTCGGCTTTTCTTTCCGAACGCCAAATAGAGCATCAGGGGCTCATGTCTATGCGGTAATATTTTTACATAATTTTTACTTACCTCGAAGCCTGTTAGAAGGCTAGCACAAGCTTCAGCCAGTCCGCTTTTGGCGGACCGAACCTTCTGGACCACCGTACTCATGATGGTACGGTGCTCCTCGTCGATGGAGGCGCCCTCAAGCACCTCCAGCAGATTGTCCGGTGCCTCCGGTTGCATGGAGGACGCCGGCTCAATAGGCTTGCTCCTCTTGGCAGGAGTTCACCTACCGCGGTCCGGAACCGTTGATGATTCCGGCGCGGTGTCCGGCTTAAAGCCAGACTTGGAGCCCTAGGGGGTCTTGTCCCCTTTACTCATGGAGTCTAGGAGGTCACCTCGTGGCTCCTCCTGGACCGCCTCCTCTTGCCCCGGAGCTTGTCGCGACGCCACTTCAGCGTCATCCGCATCACAGGGGGAGGCAGCGGGCGGAACTGAATTCACGTCCGATGAATCCAGGGAGTCGCTCGATGACTCGTCGAGCCCGTCCTTGGGCGGGCTGCATGATTACATTTGACATTAGGGAAAGCTGTGCAACAAAAGGAATATCATGAGTTACTCTGGTATCCGAACACTTACGATTTCGCCGGATGCTTGGCTCTGTCCAGCCACTCCTCTTCGTCCTCGTCGGCGTCGGGGGCGTAGTTCGGCGGAGGGGTTTTCCTCTTCTTGGACCCTTCGGCCTCCCCTAATGGGGGGGCCTTCCTCTTCTTTCCTCCCCCCGCTGGAGGGGGAGAGGTCTCTTCTTCCTCCTCCTCGTCTTCACAAGAGGAGTGCGTCTCGGACTCATCGGACGACGAGTCCGACACCACCATATGCCGGGAACTCTTTCGAGCCCCCGTGGCCTTCTTCTTCTTGGCCTTCTTCTCCGGCACCACATAAGGTGCCGGAACCAGCAGCTTCACTAGGGGAGCAGCGGCTGGGTCTTCGGGCAAGGGAGCCGGACAGTTAATCAGTCCGGACTTCACCTGCCAATCCTGTCAAAGGACGCTGCGAGCTGAATCCGCGGTCTTCGGAGGCGGATGTGGGAGCCTCGGCGCCTTTGGTTAGCCCCTTCCAGACATCTTCGTACATCGTGTCGAAGAGCCTGCTCAGAGTTCGGTGCTGCGCCGGGTTGAACTCCCACAAATTGAAGTCCCGTTCTTAACACGGAAGGATCCGGTGGACGAGCATGACCTGGACTACGTTGACAAGCTTGAGTTGCTTGTTCACCAGGGACTGGATGCATTTCTGCAGTCCGGTCACCTCTTCTTCGTCGCCCCACGACAAGCCCGTCTCCTTCCAGGACGTGAGCCGCGTAGGGGGTCCAGATCGGAATTCAGGGGCTGCGATCCACTTCGGATCGCGTGGCTCAGTGATGTAAAACCACCCTGATTGCCACCCCTTCAAGGTCTCCACAAAGGAGCCCTCGAGCCATAGGATGTTGGCTATTTTGCCCGCCATGGCACCTCCGCACTCCGCCTGGTTGCCGCGCACCACCTTTGGCTTGACATTGAAGGTCTTGAGCCGGAGGCCGAAATGGGGGCAGACGCAGAGGAAAGCCTCGCACACGACGATAAACGCCGAGATATTGAGGATGAAGTTCGGGGCCAGATCGTGGAAATCTAGGCCATAGTAGAACATGAGCCCGTGGACAAATGGGTGGAGAGAAAAACCCGGTCCGCAGAGGAAGTGGGGAAGAAATACTACCCTCTCATGGGGCCTTGGGGTGGGGAGAAGCTGCCCCTCCTCAGGAAGCCGGTGCGCGATGTCTTTGGACAAGTATCCGGCCTTCCTTAGCCTTTTGACATGGCCCTCCGTGACGGAGGAGACCATCCACTTGCCTCCCGCTCCGGACATTGTTGGTGAAGGTTGAGGTAGGAAGTGCGGGCTTGGGCGCTGGAGCTCGGATGCTCAGAAGATGGATAGGCAAAGGAGGAAGAAGGCGTAGGTAAAAAGGTGGATCCTTATCCCCTTATATGGGCGGATGCGACCATGCGTCCCCACCAGCCTAGTAAAACTCACTTGCCTCCCAAGCGCCGTGATAAATGGCGCGGTTGGGTTACCCACGTCCGTATTGATGGGAATCCCGTAAATGGGGCACACGATCTCTGCTTTGACAAGACGTGCCAAGGAAACCGCCTCGCAAAACACGCTGAGGTGGAAAAGTGAAAACAATTCGAATAAAGGCTTGGCCGTAGTGTGATGTCACGCTGCGGAATACGTCAGCAGATTAGATTTGTGTTAATATTATTCTCTCTGTGGCAATACGTGGAAACTTATTTTGCAAAGCCGGACACTACTCTTGGTGTTTACAAACTTTTATGAAGAATTTGGAGGAGGAACCCGCCTTGCAATGCCGAAGACAATCTGCGCGCCGGACTCGTCGTCATTGAAGCCTGGTTCAGGGGCTACTGAGGGAGTCCTGGATTAGGGGGTGTTCGGGTAGCCGGACTATACCTTCAGCCGGACTCCAGGACTATGAAGATACAAGATTGAAGACTTCGTCCCGTGTCCGGATGGGACTTTCCTTGGCGTGGAAGGCAAACTTGGCGATGCGGATATTCAAGATCTCCTACCATTGTAACCGACTTTGTGTAACCCTAACCCTCTCCGGTGTCTATATAAACCGGAGGGTTTTAGTCCGTAGGACAACTTCATCATACAACAATCATACCATAGGCTAGCTTTTAGGGTTTAGCCTCCTTGATCTCGTGGTAGATCTACTCTTGTACTACCCATATCATCAATATTAATCAAGCAGGACGTAGGGTTTTACCTCCATCAAGAGGGCCCAAACCTGGGTAAAATATCGTGTTCCTTGCCTCCTGTTACCATCCGGCCTAGACGCACAGTTCGGGACCCCTACCCGAGATCCGCCGGTTTTGACACCGACAACACTGCTTTCAGATACAGCTCCAGGAGCACTCTGTACCAGATATACTACATCCATACAGACATGCAGGAGTAGGGGTGTTATCTCTCTGGAGATCCTCGAACCTGGGTAAACTAGCGCATGCTACTTGCATACCCGCTCCCGGTCCTATCAGCAGCAGTCTTACCCTCACACTAAGCCCTTGTGGCATCTGTTGACTCGCAAGCCCCCCGTGAGAATACCACGACACTTGATGTATGTCTTGCCGTGGATATCTGTGGTGACAATGGGATACCACGTGCCACTTGATGTACGTTTTGGTGACCAACTTGCGGGTTTCGTGACATTGGGAACCTATGCATAGGGGTTGGCACACGTTTTCGTCGTGATTCTCCGGTAGAAACTTTGGGGCACTCTTTGAGGTCCTTTGTGTTGGTTGAATAGATGAATCTGAGATTGTGTGATGCATATCGTATAATCATACCCACGGATACTTGAGGTGACATTGGAGTATCTAGGTGACATTAGGGTTTTGGTTGATTTGTATCTTAAGGTGTTATTCTAGTACGAACTCTAGGGTTGTTTGTGACACTTATAGGAATAGCCCAACGGATTGATTGGAAAGAATAACTTTGAGGTGGTTTCGTACCCTACCATAATCTCTTCGTTCGTTCTCCGCTATTAGTGACTTTGGAGTGACTCTTTGTTGCATGTTGAGGGATAGTTTTATGATCCAATTATGTTAGTATTGTTGAGAGGACTTGCACTAGGGAAAGTATGAACCCTAGGCCTTATTTCCACGCATTGCAATACCATTTACGCTCACTTTTACCATTAGTTACCTTGCTGTTTTTATAATTTCAGATTACAAATACCTTTATCTACTATCCATATTGCACTTGTATCACCATCTCTTCGCCGAACTAGTGCACCTATACAATTTACCATTGTATCGGGTGTGTTGGGGACACAAGAGACTCTTTGTTATTTGGTTGCAGGGTTGCTTGAGAGAGACCATCTTCATCCTACGCCTCCTACGGATTGATAAACCTTAGGTCATCCACTTGAGGGAAATTTGCTACTGTCCTACAAACCTCTGCACTTGGAGGCCCAACAACGTCTACAAGAAGAAGGTTGTGTAGTAGACATCAAGCTCTTTTCTGGCGCCGTTGCCGGGGAGGTTAGCGCTTGAAGGTATATCTTTAGATCTTGCAATCGAGTCTTTTAGTTTCTTGTTTTATCACTAGTTTAGTTTATAAAAGAAAACTATAAAAAAATGGAATTATGTTTGTCTCATACGCTTCACCTTTTTAATATCTTTCGTGAGTATGATGGAAATGAAAATTGTACTCAAGTGCTAGAAGAAGAAATCTATAAAATGTTTGGCACTAAATATTTGAATGATGAGCATGATTGCAATGTTGTTAGTATGAATTCCTTGAATATCCATGATGCTAATGATATGCAAAGCCACAAGCTTGGGGAAGCTATGTTTGATGAAGATGATATTTTTTGTCCCCCAAGCTTTGATGAGCAAATTTATTATGATGAAAGCATGCCTCCTATCTATGATGATTATTGTGATGACACGTATGCTTTAAAGAATAATGATAACCATGAAACTTGTCATCTTGATCTTAGTTTTCAATCACATGATAGTTATTTTGTTGAGTTTGCTCCCACTATTATTCATGAGAAGAATTTTGCTTGTGTGGAGAGTAGTAAATTTTCTATGCTTGTAGATCATGAAAAGAATGCTTTAGGTGCTGGTTATATTGTTGAATTCATTCATGATTCTACTGAAAATTATTATGAGGGAGGAACATATGCTTGTAGGGATTGCAATAATATCAAGTTTCCTCTCTATGTGCTTAAAGTTTCAAAGTTATGCTTGTTTTACCTTCCTATGCAAGTTGACTCTTGTTCCCACAAGTTGTTTGCTCACAAAATCCCTATGCATAGGAAGTGTGTTAGACTTAAATGTGTTAGTAATATTCTTCATGATGCTCTCTTTATGTTTCAATTCTTATCCTTTATGTGAGCATCATTGTCATTATCATGCCTAGCTAGGGGCATTAAACGATAGCCCTTGTTGGGAGGCAACCCAATTTTATTTTTGTTACTTGCTTTTTGCTCCTGTTTAGTAATAAATAATTCATCTAGACTCTGTTTAGATGTGGTTTTATGCTTTTAATTAGTGTTTGTGCCAAGTAGAACCTTTGGGAAGACTTGGGGAAAGTCTTTGCGATCATGCTGTAAAAAACAGAAACTTTAGCGCTCACGAGAATTGCTGCCATTTTTATTTGGAGAGTTCTATTTAGTTAATTATTTTTGCAGATGATTAATATATAAATTACTCAGGTCCAGAAATTTATTGGAGAATTTTATGAGTTCCAGAAGTATACGTTTGATCCATATTACTACAGACTGTTCTGTTTTTGACAGATTCTGTTTTTCATGTGTCGTTTACTTATTTTGATGAATCTATGGCTAGTAAAATAATTTATAAACCATAGAGAAGCTGGAATACAGTAGGTTTAACACCAATATAAATAAATAATGAGTTCATTACAGTACCTTGAAGTGGTGATTTGTTTTCTTATACTAACGGAGCTTACGAGTTTTCTGTTAAGTTTTGTGTTGTGAAGTTTTCAAGTTTTGGGTAAGGATTCGATGGACTATGAAATAAGGAGTGGCAAGAGCCTAATCTTGGGGATGCCCAAGGCACCCCAAGGTAATATCCAAGGATAACCAAGAACCTACGCTTGGGGATGCCCCGGAAGGCATCCCCTCTTTCGTCTTCGTTCATCGGTAACTTTACTTGGAGCTATATTTTTATTCACCACACGATATGTGGTTTGCTTGGAGCGTCAATTTATTTTGTTAGGATTTGCTTGCTGTTATTTAGAACAATGTTTTGCATCTTTTATTTCAATAGAAATGGCATTGATAACCTTTACTATGCCTATGTTACAAGTATACATTTTGCTGTTTGAAAACAGAAAGTTTACCGCTGTTGCAATAATTCCCTAGAAAAGTAAGAATGTGATAAAATGTTGAAACATTTTGCATATTAAGATCTGATAAATATACTACAGTGGGAATTTTCTTTCATAATTTTTGGAGTTAGGGAAGTATGGATGTTGCAGCATTCTTTACAGACTATCCTGTTTAGGCAGATTGCTGTTATGTTTGCATTGTTTGCATATGTTTGCTTCTTTAATGATTCTATTTGAGGATAGGACTACTAAATATGCAGAGGCATTTAGTATTCAATGTTGAATAATAATTTTAGTGATTTTCTACAGTAGAGTATGATAAGGTTCTGGCAATGGTTTATACTAACTTATCTCACGAGTCCTTGTTGAGTTTTGTGTGGATGAAACTTTTGAGATTTAGGGAGACCGTGATATGAGAGGAATTAAGGAGACACAAAAGCTCAAGCTTGGGGATGCCAAAGGCACCCCAAGATAATATTTCAATAAGTCTCAAGCATCTAAGCTTGGGGATGCCCCGGTTGGCATCCCACCTTTCTTCTTGAACAACTATCGGTTAGTATCGGTTGATCCTAAGTTTTTGCTTCTTCACATGATGTTTGATATTCTTAGATGTCATTTTATTTTGCTTTGCTTGCTGTTTGAATAGAGTACCAAGATCTGAAATTATTAAATGTTAGAGAGTCTTCACATAGTTGCATAATTATTCGACTACTCATTGATCTTCACTTATATCTTTCGGAGTAGTTTGTCATTTGCTCTAGTGCTTCACTTATATATTTTAGAGCATGGTGGTAGTTTTATTTTGAAGAAATAGATGAACTCTCATGCTTCACTTACATTATTTTGAGAGTCTTAAATAGCATGGTAATTTGCTTAAAATCCTAATATGCTAGGTATACAAGATTAATAATAAAATTCTCTTATGAGTGTGTTGAATACTATGAGAAGTTTGATACTTGATAATTGTTTTGAGATATGGAGATGGTGATATTAGAGTCATGGTAGTTGAGTAGTTGTGAATTTGAGAAATACTTTTGTTGAAGTTTGTGATTCCCGTAGCATGCACGTATGGTGAACCGTTATGTGACGAAGTCGGAGCAAGATTTATTTATTGATTGTCTTCCTTATGAGTGGCGGTCGGGGACGAGCGATGGTCTTTTCCTACCAATCTATCCCCCTAGGAGCATGCGCATAGTACTTTGTTTCGATGACTAATAGATTTTTGCAATAAGTATGTGAGTTCTTTATGACTAATGTTGAGTCCATGGATTATACGCACTCTCACCCTTCCACCCTTGCTAGCCTCTCTAATACCGCGCACCTTTCGCCGGTATCATACACCTACCATATACCTTCCTCAAAACAGCCACCATACCTACCTATTATGGCATTTCCATAGCCATTCCGAGATATATTGCCATGGAACTTTCCACTGTTCCATTTATTATGACACACTCCATCATTGTCATATTGCTTAGCATGATCATGTAGTTGACATAGTATTTGTGGCAAAGCCACCGTTCATAATTCTTTCATACTTGTCACTCTTGATTCATTGCATATCCCGGTACACCGTCGGAGGCATTCATATAGAGTCATCTTTGTTCTAGTATCGAGTTGTATCATCGAGTTGTAAATAAATAGAAGTGTGATGATCATCATTCAATATAGCATTGTCCCAAAAAAAGAAAGGCCAAATAAAAAAGAAAGGCCGAATAAAAAAGGAAAGGCCAAATAAAAAAGGAAAGGCCAAATAAAAAAAAGGAAAGGCCAAATATATATATATATATATATATATATATATAAGGGACAATGCTACTATCCTTCTACCACACTTGTGCTTTCATATACTAGTGGGAATCTTTCATTATAGAACTTGGCTTGTATATTCCAATGATGTGTTGGGGGAACGTAGCAGAAATTCAAATATTTTCCTACGTGTCACCAAGATCTATCTATGGAGTCATCTAGCAACGAGGGAGGAGTGGATCTACATACCCTTGTAGATCACGCGCGGAAGCGTTCAAGAGAACGGGGTTGATGGAGTCGTACTCGTCGTGATCCAAATCACCGATGATCCTAGCGCCGAACGGACGGCACCTCCGCGTTCAACACACGTACGGAGCAGCGACGTCTCCTCCTTCTTGATCCAGCAAGGGGGGAGGAGAGGTTGAGGAAGATGGCTCCAGCAGCAGCACGACGGCGTGGTGGTGATGGAGCTGCAGTACTCCGGCAGGGCTTCGCTAAGCTCTATGGAGGAGGAGGTGTTGGAGAGGGAGAGGGAGGCACCAAGGCGTGGTGTGAGATGCCCTCCTTCCCCCACTATATATAGGGAGCCTAGGGAGGGGGCGCCGACCCTAGGAGATGCAATCTCCTAGGGGGGCGGCGGCCAAGGGAGGAGTCCCTCCTCCCCAAGGCACCTAGGGGGTGCCTTCCCCCTTTGGGACTCTTCCCCTAGGGTTTTCCCACCCTAGGCGCATGGGCCCTAGAGGGAAGTGGCGCCCCAGCCCACTTTGGGCTGGATCCCTTCCCACTTCAGCCCATGGGGCCCTTCGGGATAGGTGGCCCCACCCGGTGGACCCCCGGGACCCTTCCGGTGGTCCCGGTACAATACCGGTGACCCTGAAACTTGTCCCGATGGCCGAAATAGCACTTCCTATATATAATTCTTTACCTCCGGACCATTCCGGAACTCCTCGTGACGTCCGGGATCTCATCCGGGACTCCGAACAACTTTCGGGTTACTGCATATACATATCCCTACAACCCTAGCGTCACCGAACCTTAAGTGTGTAGACCCTACGGGTTCGGGAGACATGCAGACATGACCGAGATGACTCTCCGGTCAATAACCAACAGCGGGATCTGGATACCCATGTTGTCTCCCACATGTTCCACGATGATCTCATCGGATGAACCATGATGTCAAGGACTTAATCAATCCCGTATACAATTCCCTTTGTCTAGCGGTATGATACTTGCCCGAGATTCGATCGTCGGTATCCCGATACCTTGTTCAATCTCGTTACCGGCAAGTCTCTTTTACTCGTTCCATAACACATCATCCTGTGATCAACTCCTTGATCACATTGTGCACATTATGATGATGTCCTACCGAGTGGGCCCAAAGATACCTCTCCGTTTACACGGAGTGACAAATCCCAGTCTCGATTCGTGCCAACCCAACAGACACTTTCGGAGATACCTGTAGTGTACCTTTATAGCCACCCAGTTACGTTGTGACGTTTGGCACACCCAAAGTATTCCTACGGTATCCGGGAGTTGCACAATCTCATGGTCTAAGGAAATTATACTTGACATTAGTAAAGCTTTAGCATACGAACTACACGATCTTTGTGCTTGGCTTAGGATTGGGTCTTTGTCCATCACATCATTCTCCTAATGATGTGATCCCGTTATCAATGACATCCAATGTCCATGGTCAGGAAACGGTAACTATCTATTGATCAATGAGCTAGTCAACTAGAGGCTTACTAGGGACATGGTGTTGTCTATGTATCCACACATGTATCTGAGTTTCCTATCAATACAATTCTAGCATGGACAATAAACGATTATCATGAACAAGGAAATATAATAATAACCAATTTATTATTGCCTCTAGGGCATATTTCCAACAGTCTCCCACTTGCACTAGAGTCAATAATCCAGTTCACATCGCTATGTGACTAACACTCAAGGTCACATCCCCATGTGACTAACACCCAAAGAGTTTACTAGAGTCAATAATGTAGTTCACATTACCATGTGATTAACACTCGATGAGTTCTGGGTTTGATCATGTTATGCTTGTGAGAGATGTTATAGTCAACGGGTCTGAATCTTTCAAATCCGTATGTACTTCGCAAATCTCTATGTCATCTTGTAGATGCAGCTACCACGTTCTATTTGGAGCTATTCCAAATAACTGTTCTACTATACGAATCCAGTTTACTACTCAGAATAATCTGGATTAGAGTCAAAGTTTGCATCGGCGTAACCCTTTACGACGAACTCTTTTATCGCCTCCATAATCAAGAAAATTCCTTAGTCCACTAGTTACTAAGGATAACTTTGACCGCTGTCTTGTGATCCATTCTTGGATCACTCTTGTACCCCTTGACTGACTCATGGCAAGGCACATTTCAGGTGCGGTACACAGCATAGCATACTGTAGGGCCTATGTGTTAAGCATAGGGGACGACCTTCGTCCTTTCTCTCTATTCTGCCGTGGTCGAGCTTTAAGTCTTAACTTCATACCTTACATCTCAGGCAAGAACTCCTTCTTTGACTGATCCATCTTGAACACCTTCAAGATCATGTCAAGGTATGTGCTCATTTGAAAGTACTATTAAGCGTTTTGATCTATCCGTATAGATCTTAATGCTCAATACTCAAGTAGCCTAATCCAGGTTTTCCATTGAAAAACACTTTTCAAATAACCCTATATGCTTTCCAGAAATTCTACGTCATTTCTGATCAACAATATGTCAACAACATATATTCATCAGAAATTCTATAGTGCTCCCACTCACTTCTATGGAAATACAAGTTTCTCATAAACTTTGTATAAACCCAAAATCTTTGATCATCTCATCAAAGCGTACATTCCAACTCCAAGATGCTTACTCCAGTCCCTAGAAGGATTGCTGGAGCTTTGCATACTTATTAGCATCTTTCAGGATTGACAAAACCTTCCGGTTGTATCACATACAACCTTTCCTCAAGAAAATCGTCGAGGAAACAATGTTTTGACATCCTATCTGCAAGATTTCATAAATAATGCAGTAATCGCTAATATAATTCCAACAGATCTTAGCATCGCTACGAGTGAGAAAGTCTCATCGTAGTCAACTCCTTGAACTTGTCGGAAAACATCTTAACGACAAGTCGAGCTTTCTTAATGGTGACATTTACCATCATTGTCCATCTTACTTTTAAAATCCATCTGTACTCAACAGCCTTACGACCATCGAGCTGTTCTGTCCAAAGTCTACACTTTGTTTTCATATATGGATCCTCTCTCGGATTTTATGGCCTCGAGCCATTTATCGGAATCCGGGCCCACCATCGCTTCTCCATAGCTCGTAGGTTCATTGTTGTCTAGCAACATGACTTCCAAGACAGGATTACGTACCACTCTGAAGTAGTACGCATCCTTGTCATCCCACGAAGGTTTGGTAGTGACTTGATCTGAAGTTTCATGATCACTATCATAAGCTTCCACTTCAATTGGTGTAGGTGCCACAGGAACAACTCCTGTGCCCTGCCACACACTAGTTGAAGAGACGGTTCAATAACCTCATCAAGTCTCCACCATCCTCCCACTCAATTCTTTCGAGAGAAACTTTTCCTCGAGAAAGGACCCGATTCTAGAAACAATCCCTTATTGCTTTCGGATCTGAGACAGGAGGTATACCCAACTGTTTTGGGTGTCCTATGAAGATGCATTTATCCGCTTTGGGTTCGAGCTTATCAGCCTGAAACTTTTTCACATAAGCGTCGCAGCCCCAAACTTTTAAGAAATGACAGCTTAGGTTTCTCTAAACCATAGTTCATACGGTGTCATCTCATCGGAATTACGTGGTGCCCTATTTAAAGTGAATGTGGTTGTCTCTAATGCCTAACCCATAAACTATCGTGGTAATTCGATAAGAGACATCATGGTATGCATCATATCCAATAGGGTGCAGTTATGATGTTCGGACACACCATCACACTATGGTGTTCCAGGCTGTATTAGTTGTGAAACAATTTCCACAATGTCTTAATTCTGTGCCAAACTCGTAATTCAGATATTCATCTCTATGATCATATCATAGATATTTTATCCTCTTGTCACGACGATCTTTCAACTTCACCCTGAAATTACTTGAACCTTTCAATAATTCAGACTCGTGATTCATCAAGTAAATATACTCAACATCTACTCAAATCATCTGTGAAGTAAGAACATAACGATATCCACTACACGCCTCAGCACTCATTGGACTGCACACATCAAAATGTATTACTTCCAACAAGTTGCTTTCTAGTTCCATTTTACTGAAAACGAGGCTTTCAGTCATCTTGCCCATGTGGTATGATTTGCATGTCTCAAGTGATTCAAAATCAAGTGAGTCCAAACGGTCCATTTGCATGGAGTTTCTTCATGCATATACACCAATAGACATGGTTCGCATGTCTCAAACTTTTCAAAAATGAGTGAGCCCAAAGATCCATCAACATGGAGCTTCTTCATGCGTTTTATACCGATATGACTTACGTGGCAGTGCCACAAGTAGGTGGTACTATCATTACTATCTTTTTGGCATGAACATGTGTATCACTATGATCGAGATTCATTAAACCATTCATTTTAGGTGCAAGACCATTGAAGGTATTATTCAAATAAACAGAGTAACCATTATTCTCCTTAAATGAATAACCGTATTGCGATAGACATAATCCAATCATGTCTATGCTCAACGCAAACACCAATCTTGATGGTAGAGGGAGCGTACGATATTTGATCAACCTTGGAAATACTTCCAACACATATCGTCATCTCACCTTTAGCTAGTCTCCGTTTATTCCGTAGCTTTTATTTCGAGTTACTAACACTTAGCAACCGAACCGGTATCTAATACCCTGGTGCTACTAGGAGTACTAGTAAAGTACACATTAACACAATGTATATCCAATATACTTCTATCGACCTTGCCAGCCTTCTCATCTACCAAGTATCTAGGGTAATTCTGCTCCAGTGGCTGTTCCCCTTATTACAGAAGCACTTAGTCTCGGGTTTGGGTTCAACTTTGGGTTTCTTCACTAGAGCAGCAGCTGATTTGCCGTTTCATGAAGTATCCCTTCTTGCCCTTGCCCTTCTTGAAACTAGTGGTTTCACCAACCATCAACAATTGATGCTCCTTCTTGATTTCTACTTTTGTGGTGTCAAACATCGCGAATATCTCAAGGATCATCATATATGTCCCTGATATATTATAGTTCATCACGAAGCTCTAGCAGCTTGGTGGTAATGACTTCGGAGAACCATCACTATTTCATCTGGAAGATCAACTCCCACTCGATTCAAGCGATTGTTGTACTCAGACAATCTGAGCACAAGTTCAACAATTGAGCTTTTCTCCCTTAGTTTGCAGGCTAAGAAAATCGTCGGAGGTCTTATACCTCTTGACGTGGGCACGAGCCTGAAATCCCAATTTCAGCCCTCGAAACATCTCATATGTTTCGCGACGTTTCAAAACGTCTTCGGTGCCTCAACTCTAAGCCGTTTAACTGAACTATCACGTAGTTATCAAAATGTGTATGTTAGATGTTCGCAACATCCACAGACAACGTTCGAGGTTCAGCACAGTGAGCGGTGCATTAAGGACATAAGCCTTCTATGAAGCAATGAGGACAATCCTCAGTTTACGGACCTAGTCCGCATAATTGCTACTATCAACTTTCAACTAAATTTTCTCTAGGAACATATCTAAACAGTAGAACTGAAGCGCGAGCTACGACATAATTTGCGAAGACCTTTTGACTATGTTCAGGATAATTAAGTTCATCTTATGAACTCCCACTCAGATAGACATCCCTCTAGTCATCTAAGTGATTACATGATCCGAGTCAACTAGGCTGTGTCCGATCATCACATGAGACGGACTAGTCAACATCGGTGAACATCTTCATGTTGATCGTATCTACTATACGACTCATGCTCGACCTTTCGGTCTCTTGTGTTCCGAGGCCATGTCTGTACATTCTAGGCTCGTCAAGTCAACCTAAGTGTTTCGCGCGTGTAAATCTGTCTTACACCCGTTGTATGTGAACGTTAGAATCTATCACATCCGATCATCACGTGGTGCTTCGAAACAACGAACTATCGCAACGGTGCACAGTTAGGGGGAACACCTTCTTGAAATTATTATGAGGGATCATCTTATTTACTACCGTCGTTCTAAGTAAACAAGATGCAAAAACATGATAAACATCACATGCAATCAAATAATAGTGACATGATATGGCCAATATCATATAGCTCCTTTGATCTCCATCTTGGGGCTCCATGATCATCTTGTCACCGGCATGACACCATGATCTCCATCATCATGATCTCCATCATCGTGTCTCCATGAAGTTGCTCGCCAACTATTACTTCTACTACTATGGCTACCGGTTAGCAATAAAGTAAAGTAATTACATGGCGTTGTTCAATGACACGTAGGTCATACAATAAATAAAGACAACTCCTATGGCTCCTGCCGGTTGTCATACTCATCGACATGCAAGTCGTGATTCCTATTACAAGAACATGATCAATCTCATACATCACATATATCATTCATCACATCCTTTTGGCCATATCACATCACATAGCATACCCTGCAAAAACAAGTTAGACGTCCTCTAATTGTTGTTTGCATGTTTTACGTGGCTGCTATGGGTTTCTAGCAAGAACGTTTCTTACCTACGCAAAAACCACAACGTGATATGCCAATTGCTATTTACCCTTCATAAGGACCCTTTTCATCGAATCCGATCCGACTAAAGTGGGAGAGACAGACACCCGCTAGCCACCTTATGCAACTAGTGCATGTCAGTCGGTGGAACCAGTCTCACGTAAGAGTACGTGTAAGGTCGGTCCGGGCCGCTTCATCCCACAATGCCGCCGAATCAAGATTGGACTAGTAACGGTAAGCATATTGAACAAAATCAACGCCCACAACTACTTTGTGTTCTACTCGTGCATAGAAACTACGCATAGACCTAGCTCATGATGCCACTGTTGGGGAACGTAGCAATAATTCAAAATTTTCCTACGTGTCACCAAGATCAATCTATGGAGTCATCTAGCAACGAGGGAGGAGTGGATCTACATACCCTTGTAGATCGCGCGCGGAAGCGTTCAAGAGAACGGGGTTGATGGAGTCGTACTCGTCGTGATCCAAATCACCGATGATCCTAGCGCCGAACGGACGGCACCTCCGCGTTCAACACACGTACGGAGCAGCGACGTCTCCTCCTTCTTGATCCAGCAAGGGGGGAGGAGAGGTTGAGGAAGATGGCTCCAGCAGCAGCACGACGGCGTGGTGGTGATGGAGCTGCAGTACTCCGGCAGGGCTTCGCTAAGCTCTATGGAGGAGGAGGAGGTGTTGGAGAGGGAGAGGGAGGCACCAAGGCGTGGGTGAGAGGCCCTCCTTCCCCCACTATATATAGGGAGCCTAGGGAGGGGGCGCCGGCCCAGGAGATGCAATCTCCTAGGGGGGCGGCGGCCAAGGGAGGAGTCCCTCCTCCCCAAGGCACCTAGGGGGTGCCTTCCCCCTTTGGGACTCTTCCCCTAGGGTTTTCCCACCCTAGGCGCATGGGCCCTAGAGGGAAGTGGCGCCCCAGCCCACTTTGGGCTGGATCCCTTCCCACTTCAGCCCATGGGGCCCTCCGGGATAGGTGGCCCCACCCGGTGGACCCCCGGGACCCTTCCGGTGGTCCCGGTACAATACCGGTGACCCCGAAACTTGTCCCGATGGCCGAAATAGCACTTCCTATATATAATTCTTTACCTCCGGACCATTCCGGAACTCCTCGTGACGTCCGGGATCTCATCCGGGACTCCGAACAACATTCGGGTTACTGCATATACATATCCCTACAACCCTAGCGTCACCGAACCTTAAGTGTGTAGACCCTACGGGTTCGGGAGACATGCAGACATGACCGAGATGACTCTCCGGTCAATAACCAACAGCGGGATCTGGATACCCATGTTGGCTCCCACATGTTCCACGATGATCTCATCGGATGAACCACGATGTCAAGGACTTAATCAATCCCGTATACAATTCCCTTTGTCTAGCGGTACGATACTTGCCCGAGATTCGATCGTCGGTATCCCGATACCTTGTTCAATCTCGTTACCGGCAAGTCTCTTTACTCGTTCCGTAACACATCATCCCGTGATCAACTCCTTGATCACATTGTGCACATTATGATGATGTCCTACCGAGTGGGCCCAGAGATACCTCTCCGTTTACACGGAGTGACAAATCCCAGTCTCGATTCGTGCCAACCCAACAGACACTTTCGGAGATACCTGTAGTGTACCTTTATAGCCACCCAGTTACGTTGTGACGTTTGGCACACCCAAAGTATTCCTACGGTATCCGGGAGTTGCACAATCTCATGGTCTAAGGAAATGATACTTGACATTAGAAAAGCTTTAGCATACGAACTACACGATCTTTGTGCTAGGCTTAGGATTGGGTCTTGTCCATCACATCATTCTCCTAATGATGTGATCCCATTATCAATGACATCCAATGTCCATGGTCAGGAAACCGTAACCATCTATTGATCAACGAGCTAGTCAACTAGAGGCTTACTAGGGAGATGGTGTTGTCTATGTATCCACACATGTATCTGAGTTTCCTATCAATACAATTCTAGCATGGACAATAAACGATTATCATGAACAAGGAAATATAATAATAACCAATTTATTATTGCCTCTAGGGCATATTTCCAACATGATGGGCTTCCTCAAAATGCCCTAGGTCTTCGTGATCAAGCGAGTTGGATGCACACCCACTAGTTTCTTTTGTTGAGCTTTCATATACTTATAGCTCTAGTGCATCCGTTGCATGGCAATCCCTACTCACTCACATTGATATCTATTGATGGGCACCTCCATAGCCCGTTGATATGCCTAGTCGATGTGAGACTATCTTCTCCCTTTTTTTCCTCTCCACAACCACCATTCTATTCCACCTATAGTGCTATGTCCATGGCTCACGCTCACGTATTGCGTGAAGATTAAAAATGTTTGAGAATATTAAAAGGATGAAACAATTGCTTGGCTTGTCATCGGGTTTGTGCATGATTTAAATATTTTGTGTGGTGAAGATGGAGCATAGCCAGACTATATGATTTTGTAGGGATAGCTCTCTTTGGCCATGTTATTTTGAGAAGACATGATTGCTTAGTTAGTATGCTTGAAGTATTATTATTTTTATGTCAATATGAACTTTTGTCTTGAATCTTTCGAATCTGAATATTCATATCACAAGTAAGAAGAATTGCATTGAAATTATGCCAACTAGCATTCCACATCAAAAATTATCTTTTTATCATTTACCTACTCGAGGACGAGCAGGAATTAAGCTTGGGGATGCTTGATACGTCTCCAACGTATCTATAATTTTTGATTGCTCCATGCTATATTATCTACTGTTTTGGGTAATATTGGGCTTTATTATCCACTTCTATATTACTTTTGGGACTAACCTATTAACCGGAGGCCCAGCCCAGATTTGCGGTTTTATGCCTATTTCAGTGTTTTGAAGAAAAGGAATATTAGACGGAGTCGAAACAGAATGAAATCAACTAGAGAAGTTATTTTTGGAACAAAAGCCACCCGATGGACTTGGACCCCACGTCAGAAGATACGGGAGCTGCCCACGAGGGTGGGGGGGCGCGCACCCCCTAGGGCGTGCCCCCCTGCCTCGTGGGGCCCCCGTGGCTCCCCTGACGTACCTCTTGCACCCATATATACCTACGTGACCTATAACTTCTAGAACGCAACATAGATCAGGAGTTCCGCCGTCAGAAGCCTCCGTAGCCACCAAAAACCAATCGGGACCCTGTTTCGGCACCCTGCCGGAGGGGGGAACCCTCACCGGTGGCCATCTTCATCATCCCGGTGCTCTCCATGATGAGGATGGAGTAGTTCTCCCTCGGGGCTGAGGGTATGTACCAGTATCTATGTGTTTGATCTCTCTCTCTCTCTCTCGTGTTCTTGAGATGATACGATCTTGATGTATCGAGAGCTTTGCTATTATATTTGGATCCTATGATGTTTCTTCCCCCCCTCTTCTATCTTGTAATGAATCAAGTTTCCCCTTTGAAGTAATCTTATCGGATTGAGTCTTTAAAGACTTGAGAACACTTGATGTATGTCTTGCCGTGGATATCTGTGGTGACAATGGGATACCACGTGCCACTTGATGTACGTTTTGGTGACCAACTTGCGGGTTTCATGACATTGGGAACCTATGCATAGGGGTTGGCACACGTTTTTGTCGTGATTCTCCGGTAGAAACTTTGGGGCACTCTTTGAGGTCCTTTGTGTTGGTTGAATAGATGAATCCGAGATTGTGTGATGCATATCGTATAATCATACCCACGGATACTTGAGGTGACATTGGAGTATCTAGGTGGCATTAGGGTTTTGGTTGATTTGTATCTTAAGGTGTTATTCTAGTACGAACTCTAGGGCTGTTTGTGACACTTATAGGAATAGCCCAACGGATTGATTGGAAAGAATAACTTTGAGGTGGTTTCGTACCCTATCATAATCTCTTCGTTCGTTCTCCGCTATTAGTGACTTTGGAGTGACTCTTTGTTGCATGTTGAGGGATAGTTTTATGATCCAATTATGTTAGTATTATTGAGAGGACTTGCACTAGTGAAAGTATGAACCCTAGGCCTTATTTCCACACATTGCAATACCGTTTAAGCTCACTTTTACCATTAGTTACCTTGCTGTTTTTATAATTTCAGATTACAAATACCTTTATCTACTATCCATATTGCACTTGTATCACCATCTCTTCGCCGAACTAGTGCACCTATACAATTTACCATTATATTGGGTGTGTTCGGGACACAAGAGACTCTTTGTTATTTGGTTGCAGGGTTGCTTGAGAGAGACCATCTTCATCCTACGCCTCCTACGGATTGATAAACCTTAGGTCATCCACTTGAGGGAAAATTGCTACTGTCCTACAAACCTCTGCACTTGGAGGCCCAACAACGTCTACAAGAAGAAGGTTGTGTAGTTGACATCAACTGGCCCGGAGTCGGCTGGTCCTTGCAGTAGAACAAGGTCGACTGCCAACCCCGGACCGAGTCGGGAAGGATCATAGTTGGGAAAGTGCTTTTGTTCCTCATCTGAATTCCAAGACCCCCGCACATCTGTATCACGTGCGTCCTCTCGTCACTCGGGTTGGCCTTCTTGACCGCCTGAGAGCGACACGTGAATATGTGCTTGAAGAGACCCCAGTGTGGTCGACAACCCAAGAAGTTCTCGCACATGGACACGAAAGTGGCAAGGTACACGACGGTTTTTGGAGAAAAGTGGTGGAGTTGAGCCCCAAAGAAGTTCAAGAAACCGCGAAAGAAAGGATGGGGAGGCAAAGAAAACCCGCGATCGACATGAGTGGCAAGGTGAATGCACTCACCCTCCTGTGGCTGCGGCTCAGTCTCATTCCCCGGGAGCCGCGCCGATTCGTGGGGGATCAGTCCCCCCTCAACCAAGTCATCGATGTCATCTTGGATGATTGTCGAGCGGATCCAGTCGCCTTGGATCCAGCCAAGCGGTAGGCCGGACCTCAACGAAGATCCGCCCTGGCTGGTCCTCTTCCCTTTTGCCTTCGTCGTTGCCTTCTTCGCACGCTCCAACGCCACCGTCTTCTCCTTCCCCATGGCAGCGGATCGCGTTCGAGCAGGGCGACAACACCGAGAGCAGAGGCAGATGCAGTGAAGAAAACAGAGGAGGAAGGGGAACAATGAGAACGCACTGGGCGAAAATCCCCGTCCAACGCCTTATATGAGGGCATTTCCGAGTGGCTGACTCATGGGCCAAGGCGATCCGATTAAATCCCGCAACAGTCGCGCGTGCGATACGTGGTGAAAAAGGTGGCGCAGAGATTGAGGCGGCCTGCCTAATCTGCCCCGATTACTGCGGCCTCCCCTATTTGGCGCGCTTCCCAAAATTCGAATCCCGTGCAATCCGCACACAGCAGAGCAACCAGTCAGACGGAAGATTTTTTTTCCATAATAACACTTGAAGCTCAACAATAAAAGTTCACTCTATAAAACCAAGAATGGATCAAGGTGACTGAACAAGCAGTCGAAGTCATCTTGAATGTTCATTCGACCTCTAGACAAGACATTCCCGAAGCACAAAAGCTGGATCAGAGAGGTTATCAACTCCTTCTCCACTCGAACCCTGAACCATTCGGGGGCTAATGATGAGGTTATGTACCTAGGGTAGGGTCATAGGCCTGACTTATACACCTTCCTCTAGGACATCACCTTAAAGCCAGAATCATTCAAAGGGTACCATTATCCACTCGACCAGAGACATTCCACTCGGAAGAATCAATGGCACTCGACCGTCGTAGAAGCCACTCGACGAACAGAAGATCTAAAGCCACTCTGCATCAACAACGGTCGAGCATTTACTTATAGGCTTAATTGTCATTTATAGCATTTAATGGCTAGCATTACCAGTAACGTTCCTCTCTTAATGTACATTGAACCCTCTGTAACGGAGGTGAGCAGGGGTCCTGGCGCACTCTATATAAGACACCCCCTCCTCTGGGACAAGGGTTCACATCTTTGTAAAAACACACACACATAATCCAGTCGACCGCCTCATGGCACCGAGACGTAGGGCTGTTACTTCCTCCGAGAAGGGCATGAACTCGTAAAACTTGTGTGTACAACTACTCCATAGCTAGGATCTTGCCTCCTTATATCTACCCCCATTCTATCAGTCTTAGACCCACGACAGTATCCTCCTCTGAATGTTTCAAGTGGCTTGACTTGGCACATGTTCGTGCATGTAGTTGAATCAAAACCAGCATAGCCTCTATGATATTTATGTTCATGGTGTTCATATCCTACTCATGCTAGTACTCAATGTTAATTATGCATAACGCACGTTCATGACCGTTTTCACTTTCTAGCTGGCCGCTTCTCAACCTATTTGCTAGCCCTCGCGTGTACTAAGCAGAAATACTGCTTGTGCATCAAAATACTTAAACCCAAGTTATTCTAGATGCGTCCACCGAACCTACCTATATGCGGTATTACCCTGCCGTTCTAAGTAAATTTGCATGCGCCACCTCTAAAATTTTAAATGAACATCTATTTTGTGTGCCTGGACCGCTCATGGAGCGATAGGGAGCGGTCAGTATCTCCCATGCTAAGCGGGCTATTCTCATGATGAGTGTTTATTCACTCGTCGGTAATTGGGATGCCCAATCCCAAATGCAAAAATTGCAAATAATTAAACAAAACTCCCCCAGGATTGTTGTTGGTATGGTCGGTGCCCGTGGATTCGGCTAGCCTAGAGTGTGTTTGTTGGTGGAGGGGGAGTAAACCTTTACTATTATCGCTTGGAAACTATCGCTAATGTGTTTAACATGGAAGATATTGATAACTCTTGGTCGTAACGTTGAAAGGAAGGGTGTGCCTCCCAAAATTATATTTATCTCTGTTTCAAACTTTGAGCTCTGGCACCTTTGCAAATCCCTGCTTCCCTCTGCAAAGGGTCTATCTATTTAATTTTATGTTGAGTCATCACCTTCTCAAATAAGCGCCAGATCTGAGAGCACTATTGTCATCCTCATGCATTGTGTATAGTTAATGTTGGATACATCATGACTGGATCTTTTCTACCATGAATTACAATGTTTAGTCGTTGCTTGAACTTTGGAGGTGCTCTACATTTATATTTTGCGGTCTCAGAAAGGGCTAGCGAGATACCACCGTTGTCATATTATATCATGATTGTTTTGACAAAGTGTTGGCATTTGATATACTTATTATTGCTCTCTAGTTTATTATGCCATTGTTAGGAGTTAATATAATTTCTAAGAATTATGGTTGACATGGTTAGTCATGATCTTTGCTGAAAACCTGGCTGCTACTTAAGCTTATTTATGTAAACAAGAACAAAAGAATTCGTAAAAGTTTTTCTTTTTCACTTCAGTTTATCAACTGAATTGCTTGAGGACGAGCAAAGGTTTAAGCTTGGGGGAGTTGATACGTCTTCGTAGTATCTACTTTCCCTAATGCCTTTGCTCTTGTTTTGGACTCTAATTTGCATGATTTGAATGAAACTAACCCAGACTGACGCTATTTTCAGCAAAACTACCATGGTGTTGTTTTTGTGCAGAAATAAAAGTTTTCAGATTGGAATGAAACTTTTTGGAGATTTATTCCAGAATAAATAAAAAATACTGGGACCAAGAAACACCGGAGGGGGTGCCCTAGGTGAGCATGATACACCAGGGCGCGCCACCCCCTCCAGGCACGCCCTGGTGGGTTGTGCCCACCTGGTGGCCCACCTGACCCTAATTCTGACGCTATAAATACCTATTTTCAGAGAAAAAATAGAGGAAGAATTATCGTGTTTCAGGAGACGAAGCCGCCGCCACCTCCTGTTATTCATCGCAAGGCTAGATCTGGAGCCCGTTCGGGGCTCCAGAGAGGGGAATCTTCGGTCTTCATCATCACCAATCCTCCTTCATCACCAATTCCATGATGCTCCCCACCGGGACTGAGTAATTCCTTCGTAGGCTTGCTGGTCGGTCAGGAGTTGGATGAGATTCATCATATAATCGAGTTAGTTTTGTTAGGACTTGATCCCTAGTATCCACTATGTTCTGAGATTGATGTTGTTATGACTTTGCCATGCTTAATGCTTGTCACTAGGGCCCGAGTGTCATGATTTCAGATCTGAACCATTTAAGATTTCACCATTATATCTATGTTCTAGATCCGATCTTGCAAGTCATATTAACCTATTACGTGTTATGATCCGTAAACCCCGGGGTGACAGTAATCGGGATACTTTCCAGTGATGACCGTAGTTTGAGGAGTTCATGTATTCACTATGTGTTAATGCTTTGTTCCAGATCTCTATTAAAAGGAGGCCTTAATATCCCTTAATTTTCTTATGGACCTCGCTGCCACGGGAGGGTAGGACAAAAGATGTCATGCAAGCTCTTTTCCATAAGCACGTATGACTATTTAAGGAATACATGCCTACATTATATTTATGAACTAGAGCTAGTTTTGTATCACCCTAGGTTATGACTGTTATATGATGAATATCATCCAACGAATTCACCGATCCAATGCATGCGAGTTTTCCACATATTATTCTTGCTAAGTTATTATTGCTATTGCTACTGTTACAACAGCTACAAAACTATTACTGTTGTTACCGTTACCACTGCTATTGTTACTATTGTTATCAAAACTATCATATTACTGTGTTACTGATCACTTTGTTGCAGATATTTAATCTCCAGGTGTGCTTGAATTGACAACTCAACTGCTAATACTTGCAAATATTCTTTGGCTCTCCTTGTGTCGAATCAATAAATTTGGGTTGAATACTCTACCCTCGAAAACTGTTGGATATCCCCTATACTTGTTGGTTATCAATGAAGGAAGCGGCGTTGCACCTTGTGTCGAAGGGATGGCGATGAATGAGAGAACCGTAAGGTGCCTGCCCCTGCACACTACACCAGGGAACTAACACACACCGTCGAGCATAGTCCAGACATCGAGCGCCACTTGGGTGGGCAACACCAGAGGGAGCACCACCTGGGTGCGTTGCTACGGGTTGCTGAAGCCAAATGCCAGTGCATTGAAATGGAATAATAAAATATAGACACCATCAAATTATTCTTTTAGTTAAGAAATATGTGTTAAGCATGATGGCATATGGTTTCCATCATACATCGTGCATTTGTATGGGTCTTAAATAAATAAAGCATTAGTAAGATAACACAAGTTCTTGTATGTCCTCTATCTTCCGCTCTCTTTGTCTACCACTTGGCTTCCATTCTCCCTCTCCACCTCATCATATAACAATGCTATCACCATTGGTGAAGCTATATGAATTATGGATGAGTGCATCCAAAACAGTTATTACTAAGGGTTAATTGCAGAGTTAAACTAAATTTATTTCCAGGCGCCTGGACTCATTTCTAAACCATCAAATACATAGTTTATTATAAGGTGAGCAAACAAAAAAATTACAAAGAGAAAAAAACCTAAAAGCCATACATGAGTAGCTAAATGTAAGAACATCATGACCCAATTCTTAAAAGGAGATTTATGAGCTGCATTTTGGTACCTATGAGATCATAGGAGCAGTCTATCAGTGCTGACAGTTTCATTTTAATGGTTGAAGATCGCGGCAATGCGTCACTTCAAGAGGTTATGGGAGAAAATCCATATAATCCTAGAAGCAATCCCCAAGCTCTTGTTAATGATGCATTAGGTCAATAAATGATCCCAGGAAATGAATAACAAGATTGAGCATCAACTTCTGTAATAGAAAAATATTCCAAAAGAATAAAACTATGTTATTTGCTCACACCGAGAAATAAAAACTATGTTGAGTGTTCTTACTGTCTAGGTTGACAATTATAGAGTCATGAATAACAATGTAGCAAAGATTAGCAAGTGCGGTCTTAATTTATAGAAGGACAACTATGAGTCTTGTATATAGAATTCATTCAACATATTTAGGAGACTAAATGTAAGAACATGTATTGACATATCTTTAGCAGTATAAATGAAGATAATTTTATGTTCTATTGACGCCACCTGATAAATAAATAAAAATGAGCTTCTTACATGTACCACCCGGATGTGAACTACTTGTCTAGAATTTCAAATAAGCATGCACTGTATTTGGTGGAGTATGGGTGTGAACTCACGCATGCACACACACACACACACACACAAGGAAGCACTCGACCGACCTGGAAAGGAAATCTTGCCCACGCACTCTGCAGGCGAGCGCGTCAGATCTTGCTGCCACTCCGTCTCCGCAACTGCCTTTCTCTTACTCCATCCCTCGCCACTCCACCTTCTACATCTCCATGCCGCTTTCGTCGACAAGCACCCGTCGCCTCCGCCTTCGACGAGGTTACCTTCATCACCACCAGCACAACATGATGCCCTGCCATCATCTCCATGCCCCCATCAGTCACGTCCACTGATCAAATAGGACCAACAAACTGGTTATAAACTCAAAAACTAAGCATGCAAGATGAGTGTAAAACCAAACCATATACAGCAAACTGAACCACATATAACTCCCACGCAAAGGGTACCTCTGCATCAGTTCCATAGAGACACTATAGACAACAGATACAGATTTTCCATCAGATGAGTAGACAATGTTGTGAACCTCCCCGGACCATTCCGCAAAGGGTTACAAAATGGTGGAAGGAAAATTGGGAAAACATTTTTAAGTCCTAGAAGGACAAAAAAAGAAGAGTTAAATTACTTCTTTCAAGGGAAATAATTTAGTAAGCTAATTAATACATGTACAATAGAAACACGTGACATATTTGCAGAAATAGAGATTTTAGGCGCAATAGAAAGGAATGCTGTCACCGGGGTGGGTGAACCCTCATAGATATCAGGTGCCCACATATATAGAGTCAAAAGAGAGATTGAGTCCGAGGGAGAGGGGGGTTTTCTTGGGGCTCGAGAGATTGAATAGATAGGGCCCCACAAGTTGTTAATTCGCCGCTGGGGAATTCACACAAAAGGGAAGGACTTATTCTCAACGAAAAAAGTGTATGGGAACTTACATTTTTCTTTTCTTCCAAGGCACTTACTTGCTTCACACAAGATCTCTTCCTGCAAAATTATTCAGTGCACTATTAGGAGTAGTCGATTTTAGATCTGAACAAATTTGTGTGAGAAAATTTATGAATACATATTATAATAAAATTTATTTTCTTACGATTATATCTAAATCATGATTATATGGAAAGCAATCAACTAGTCATGTGGATCTTATGTACCTTGAGGATGAATCAAGTTGTTTTTCAAGCAGCTCCAGCTCTTTGATGCCAAGTGACCCAAGGCCTTCGCCAAGCAAATTTCTGTAATCTGAGTTAGAATATAATTGTAAGTAGGTACATTAGTTAAAACTAAGCTACATGCATTTGTTTAACATCAATAGAATAAATGTTCGGATTTCATTTCTGGATACAGAGTGTGTCTGATTGCTCCAGGTTACAAACCCTATGAGGATGCACTACTAGGAGGAACCTTATAGGTAGAACCGTAACAGTAGCGTGGGGTACTGTCGCGGCGTGACTGCTATATAGCAGTAGGGCTGGTCCTGCATGAGAACCACACGTAAGTGTTTATCAGTAGCGGTGGGTAGCAAACACTCGCTGCTATTAAGTGGTCCCCTCCTCATTCACCAGGGCTACATGTAGTAGCAGCGTTGGTTATGGGCACGCGCTACTGCTAAGGCAATTAGCAGTAGCGCGTCCTACACAACACACATTGCTACTGCGGCGAGCCCAGGCCCAGCTCACCGCCCCCTTAGCAGCAGCATGGGCTCCGGCACGTGCTGCAGCTAAGTGACCTAGCAGTAGTGTGGGCTGGTACCCGCGCTACTCTAATTTCACCTTATCTCCGCATGCACGACCCTACTCTCCCTCTCCACTCTCTCCATCCTATCCATCTCTCCTCGTGCCGCCCCCGCATTTACTCTGTCATTATCGCCCACTGCTGCCATCGCGCCCTGGTATTTCGCCCTCCCACCCTCTCCCTCCACCTTTCTCTCCCTCCTCCCTCCCTCCCTCAGACCCTCTCCCTCCCTCCGACCCTCTCCCTCCTGTTGGCACCGTCCTCCCCCCCTCACACCCTCTCCCTCCGACCCTCTCTCCCCATCCGTCCCTCCCTCCCTCCTGCATTACATAAATGGATGGATGGAACTAGGTTTTTTAGTAATGCTAATTGGATAGATAAATGGATAGACAGATGGATGGAACTAGATTTTTTAGCAATGCTTGGATAGATAGATGGATAGATGTATGGATGTTAGGGTTAGAACTAGGGTATTTTTGGTAATATATTTTTTTGTAAAAAAACTAGTAATAGGAATTTTAGTAAATGTAGGTCTTTTGAATAGAATAGAATAGAATAGTAAGTGTAGAATAGAGTAGCAAAATTAGAAAATGTTCAGTAAATTCAGGTCTTTTGAATAGTAATAGAATATATTTTTTTACTAAATGTAGGTCTTTTGAATGGTGTTGCTAATACAATTTTTAAGAATGGTAATAATTTATATATACAATAATTAAAACATATAGTAATAGAATAATTTTTTAATGAATGGTAATATTTTTTATGAATATGGTAATATAATACAATTATATTGATGATATAATTTTTCAATCGGTGGACTATGCAGGATTTCTCGTATTGCGTCTCACTCTCCTGCTCGGTCCCCATCCCGCCACCGTGAGCACCTTCCTCTCCTCTCTGTTTATTTTTGGTTTAGTTTTATTTTAATATATATGTAGATGTATGGACGTTTGCTAGAATGGATGCATTACTGATTGTTGCACTTTTGTTTCATTATTGATTTTGAAAAATCGGACAAAATGGATGCATGGATGCATTTTGCAGGGAACACCCCTCTGAGTGGCCTATGTTTTACCGGAATGTTGATTAATTTTTGTTCCAGCAAATTTTAGGCGCTCGATATGTCATGTTTTAGCAAAGGCCATGCCAGAATTTTTCATGGATTTCAGCATGACTTGTGCTATTGTGATGCCCCGAGATCGTTGCGCCAGGTGTCTTCCAGTTATTCGATGTTGTTGCCTTGTCATTCGCTTGCGTGTTGCATCTTGCCATGTCATCATCCGCATTGCATCTGCATGTTTTCAAAACTTGCATTCGTCCAGGTCTCCCAGTTCTTTCCGTTGTCCGTTCTGAGCCCACACACACTTGCATGCGCCCGCGGCATATCCGAAATAGTATTTTATAAGTGGCCGAAAAATGTTCTCGGAATGGGATGAAAGTTGGCATGCGGTGTTGCTATGTTGTCGGTGGACCACCTGCCAAATTTCATTGCATTCGGAGTCTGGTTGACGCCCCAACGGTTAACTATAGCGGCATTATAGCCGGTCTATCGTCGGTCGTTTCCGGTCTTCGGAAACCTTGCCGGGTTGCATTTCCGTCTCTCTCCTCTCAGCCCAACCCACTCTTCACATCCCCCAATCCAACCCAGCTAACCCTTCTCTCGATCGGATCCGTCGGATCCCGATCGGAGGTCCGGAAACACCTCCAAACCCTAATCCTAACCCTCTTGCCTATTTAAACCTCTGCCCTTGCCATTTTGGGCAGCAGCCATCCTCCTCCCCATTTTCCGTGCCACCCAATCATCAGCGCCGCCGCCCACCTCCCTTTCTACGCCCGGCCACCTCCCCGCCACCACTTGGCGCCGTTCGAGTGGCCGCGCCGCCACCCAGCGCCGCTCTTGCCCACTCAGAGGCCGCCACGTCGCCCCGCACCCCCCTCTCCACCGCGTCGGCCCTGCAGGCCCATCGCGAGCCCATCCTGGCCTGAATCGCCTCCGCTGCTCCTCCCGCAGCGCCCGATCCAATCTAGATCGAGGCAACTGCCTCTGCCCCCGAGCGTCACCCCGCGTCTGCGCCATCCCCATCAGCTCGTCGGCGGCCACCGGAGACCTCGCCGCCATCAAGCTTCGCCGGAGGACCTACCAGGCCGCCCCTGCATTTCCCTTTTCCTCTCCTTCTCCCTCTCGTTCTCATGATTCTCTCTCTCTCGCTCACCTTCATAGAAGGCCGACGCCATGGACGACCTCCTCGCAGCCCGTCCATCGCCTGGAGCTCTAACCCCACCGGATCTGGCCGGAACCCCCTGGAACCGAGCCGCCTGTGATTTCCACCTTGACGTACCTGTACCGCCGTGCTTCTTCATCAGTCGCAGCAGCCCCAGCCTCCTCTGCTTCACATTCGAAATCGCAGCCACCTCCTGCTTCTATCCTCGTTCGAGGGAATGACGACGCGCCTCTGCCGTCGAGGGCCGCCTCCGCCTGGATCCGCCAAGTCCCACATCGCCGGTAGTGTTGGGGAACGTAGCAGAATTTAAAATTTTCTACGCATCACCAAGATCAATCTATGGAGTTATCTAGCAACGAGGGAGAGGGGAGTGCATCTACATACCCTTGTAGATCACGAGCGGAAGCGTTCAAGAGAACAGGGTTGATGGAGTCGTGCTCGTCGTGATCCAAATCACCGATGACCGAGCGCCGAACGGACGGCACCTCCGTGTTCAACACACGTACGGTTGGGAAGACGTCTCCTCCTTCTTGATCCAGCAAAGGGGAAGGAGAGGTTGATGGAGATCCAGTAGCACGACGGCTTAGTGGTGGAAGCAACGACGATCTCGGCAGGGCTTCGCCAAGCTCAGCGAGAGGGAGAGGTGTCACGGAAGGGAGGGAGGCGCCGGGGGCTAGGGTGCGGCTGCCCTCCCTCCCCCCACTATATATAGGGCCCCTAGGGGGGCACTGGCCCTAGAGATTGAATCTCAAGGGGGGCGACGGCCAAGGGGGTGGCTTGCCCCCCAAGCCAAGTGGGGCGCCCCCCACCCCTAGGGTTTCCAACCCTAGGCGCAGGGGGGGGCCAAGGGGGGAACACCAGCCAACCAGGGGCTGGTTCCCTTCCCCACTTCAGCCCATGGGGCCCTCCGGGATAGGTGGTCCCACCCGGTGGACTCCCGGGACCCATCCGGTGGTCCCGATACAATACCGGTGACACCCGAAACTTTCCTGATGGCCGAAACTGGACTTCCTATATATAATTCTTCACCTCCGTACCATTCCGGAACTCCTCGTGACGTCCGGGATCTCATGCGGTACTCCGAACAACTTTCGGGTTACCGCATACTAATATCTCTACAACCCTAGCGTCACCGAACCTTAAGTGTGTAGACCCTACGGGTTCGGGAGACACGCGGACATGACCGAGACGACTCTCCGGTCAATAACCAACAACGGGATCTGGATACCCATGTTGGCTCCCACATGCTCCTTGATGATCTCATCGGATGAACCACGATGTCATGGATTTAATCAATCCCGTATACAATTCCCTTTGTCAATCGGTACGTTACTCGCCCGAGACTCGATCGTTGGTATCCCAATACCTCGTTCAATCTCGTTACTGGCAAGTCACTTTACTCGTACCGTAATGCATGATCCCGTGATCAACCACTTGGTCACATTGAGCTCATTATGATGATGCATTACCGAGTGGGCCCAGAGATACCTCTCCATCATACGGAGTGACAAATCCCAGTCTCGATTCGTGCCAACCCAACAGACACTTTCGGAGATACCCGTAGTGCACCTTTATGGTCACCCATTTACGTTCTGACGTTTGGCACACCCAAAGCACTCCTACGGTATCCGGGAGTTGCACAATCTCATGGTCTAAGGAAATGATACTTGACATTCGGAAAAGCCCTAGCAAACGAACTACACGAACTTTGAGCTATGCTTAGGATTGGGTCTTGTCCATCACATCATTCTCCTAATGATGCGATCCCGTTATCAGTGACATCTAATGTCCATAGTCAGGAAACCATGACTATCTTTTGATCAACGAGCTAGTCAACTAGAGGCTCACTAGGGACGTGTTGTGGTCTATGTATTCACACATGTATTATGATTTTCGGATACCACAACTATAGCATGAACAATAGATAATTATCATGAACAAGGAAATATAATAATAACCATTTTATTATTGCCTCTAGGGCATATTTCCAACAGTCTCCCACTTGCACTAGAGTCAATAATCTAGTTACATTGTGATGAATCGAACACCCATAGAGTTCTGGTGTTGATCATGTTTTGCTCTAGGGAGAGGTTTAGTCAACGGATCTGCTACATTCAGGTCTGTATGTACTTTACAAATATCTATGTCTCCATTTTGAACACTTTCACGAATGGAGTTGAAGCGACGCTTGATATGCCTGGTCTTCCTGTGAAATCTGGGCTCCTTGGCAAGGGCAATAGCTCCAGTGTTGTCACAGAAGAGAGTCATCGGGCCCGACGCATTGGGAATGACTCCTAGGTCGGTAATGAACTCCTTCACCCAGATTGCTTCTTGTGCTGCCTCCGAGGCTGCCATGTACTCCACTTCACATGTAGATCCCGCCACAACGCTTTGTTTGCAACTGCACCAGCTTACTGCCCCACCATTCAAAATATACACGTATCCGGTTTGTGACTTAGAGTCATCCAGATCTGTGTCGAAGCTAGCATCGACATAACCCTTTACGACGAGCTCTTCATCACCTCCATAAACGAGAAACATATCCTTAGTCCTCTTCAGGTACTTCAGGATATTCTTGACCGCTATCCAGTGTTCCATGCCGGGATTACTTTGGTACCTTCCTACCAAACTTACAACAAGGTTTACATCAGGTCTGGTACACAGCATAGCATACATGATAGACCCTATGGCCGAGGCATAGGGGACGACACTCATCTTTTCTCTATCTTCTGCCGTGGTCGGGCATTGAGCCGTGCTCAATCTCGTACCTTGCAACACAGGCAAGAACCCCTTCTTTGACTGATCCATATTGAACTTCTTCAATATCTTGTTAAGGTATGTACTCTGTGAAAGACCAGTGAGGCGTCTCGATCTATCTCTATAGATCTTGATGCCTAATATGTAAGCAGCTTCTCCAAGGTCCTTCATTGAAAAACACTTGTTCAAGTAGGCCTTTATGCTTTCCAAGAATTCTATATCATTTCCCATCAACAGTATGTCATCCACATACAATATGAGAAATGCTACAGAGCTCCCACCCACTTTCTTGTAAATACAGGCTTCTCCATAAGTCTGCGTAAACCCAAACGATTTGATCATCTCATCAAAATGAATGTTCCAACTCCGAGATGCTTGCACCAGCCCATAGATCGAGCGTTGGAGCTTGCACACCTTGTCAGCATTCTTAGGATCGACAAAACCTTCCGGTTGCATCATATACAATTCTTCCTTAAGGAAACCATTAAGGAATGCCGTTTTGACGTCCATTGCCATATCTCATAATCATAGAATGCGGCAATTGCTAACATGATTCGGACGGACTTTAGCTTCGCTAGGGGTGAGAAAGTCTCATCGTAGTCAACCCCTTGAACTTGTCGATAACCCTTAGCTACAAGCCGAGCTTTATAGATGGTTACATTACCATCCACGTCTGTCTTCTTCTTAAAGATCCATTTATTTTCTATGGCTCGCCGATCATCGGGCAAGTAGTCAAAGACCATACTTCGTTTTCATACATGGATCCTATCTCGTATTTCATGGCTTCCAGCCATTTGTCGGAATCTGGGCCCGCCATCGCTTCTTCATAGTTCGAAGGTTCACCATTGTCTAACAACATGATTTCCAGGACAGGGTTGCCGTACCACTCTGGTGCGGAACGTGTCCTTGTGGACCTCCGAAGTTCAGTAGCAACTTGATCTGAAGTTTCATGATCATCATCATTAACTTCCTCTCTAGTTGGTGCAGGCACCTCAGGAACATTTTCTTGAGCTGCGCCACTCTCCGGTTCAAGAGGAAATACTTCATCAAGTTCTACTTTCCTCCCACTTACTTCTTTCGAGAGAAACTCTTTCTCTAGAAAGGATCCATTCTTGGCAACAAAGATCTTGCCTTCGAATCTGAGGTAGAAGGTATACCCAATAGTTTCTTTAGGGTATCCTATGAAGACGCATTTTTCCGACTTGGGTTCGAGCTTTTCAGGTTGAAGTTTCTTGACATAAGCATCGCATCCCCAAACTTTTAGAAATGGCAGCTTAGGTTTCTTCCCAAACCATAATTCATACGGTGTTGTCTCAACGGATTTCGACGGAGCCCTATTTAAAGTGAATGCGGCAGTCTCTAAAGCATAGCCCCAAAATGACAGCAGTAGATTGGTAAGAGACATCATAGATCGCACCATATCCAATAGAGTGCGATTACGACGTTCGGACACACCATTACGCTGAGGTGTTCCAGGCGGCGTGAGTTGTGAAACTATTCCACATTTCCTTAAGTGTGTGCCAAATTCGTGACTCAAGTATTCTCCCCCGCGATCTGATCGCAAGAACTTGATTTTCCTGTCACGTTGATTTTCAACCTCACTCTGAAATTCCTTGAACTTTTGAAAGGTCTTAGGCTTGTGTTTAATTAAGTAGACATATCCATATCTACTCAAGTCATCACTGAGGGTGAGAACATAACGATAGCCACCGCGAGCCTCAACACTCATTGGACCACACACATCAGTATGTATGATTTCCAATAAGTTGGTTGCTCGCTCCATTGTTCCTGAGAACGGAGTCTTGGTCATTTTACCCATGAGGCATGGTTCGCACGTGTCAAATGATTCATAATCAAGAGACTCAAAAGTCCATCTGCATGGAGCTTCTTCATGCGTTTGACACCTATGTGACCAAGGCGGCAGTGCCACAAGTATGTGGTGTTGGGGAACATAGTAATTTCAAAAAAAAAATCCTACGCACACGCAAGATCATGGTGATGCATAGCAACGATAGGGGAGAGTGTGATCTACGTACCCTTGTAGATCGACAACGGAAGCGTTTGGTTCATGTAGTTGTACGTCTCCACGGCCCGACCGATCAAGCACCGAAACTACGGCACCTCCGAGTTCTAGCACACGTTCAGCTCGATGACGATCCCCGGACTCCGATCCAGCAAAGTGTCGGGGAAGAGTTCCGTCAGCACGACGGCGTGGTGACGATCTTGATGCACTACCGTCGCAGGGCTTTGCCTAAGCACTGCTACAATATTATTGAGGATTATGGTGGAAGGGGGCACCGCACACGGCTAAGAATATCATCACGTGGATCAACTTCTGTCTAGGGGTGCCCCCTTGCCCCCGTATATAAAGGAGCAAGGGGAGGAGGCCGGCCGGCCCCTATAGGCGCGCCAGGAGGAGTCCTCCTCCTAGTAGGAGTAGGACTCCTACTAGGAGGGGGAAGGAAGTGGGGAGGGAGAGGGAAAGGGGGGCGCCGCCCCCCCTCTCCTAGTCCAATTCGGACCAGGGGGGAGGAGGCGCGCGGCCCACCCGGGCTGCCCCTCTCTCTCTCCACTAAGGCCCATAAGGCCCATTACTTCTCACGGTAGGGTTCCGGTAACCCTCCGGCTCTCCGGTTTTCTCCGAAATCACCCGGAACACTTCCGGTGTCCGAATATAGCCGTCCAATATATCAATATTTATGTCTCGACCATTTCGAGACTCCTCGTCATGTCCGTGATCACATCCGGGACTCCGAACTAACTTCGGTACATCAAAACTCATAAACTCATAATATAACTGTCATCGAAACCTTAAGCGTGCGGACCCTACGGGTTCGAGAACAATGTAGACATGACAGAGACACGTCTCCGGTCAATAACCAATAGCGAAACCTGGATGCTCATATTGGCTCCGACATATTCTATGAAGATCTTTATCGGTCAGACCGCATAACAACATACGTTGTTCCCTTTGTCATCGGTATGTTACTTGCCCGAGATTCGATCGTCGGTATCTTAATACCTAGTTCAATCTCGTTACCGGCAAGTCTCTTTACTCGTTCCGTAATACATCATCTCACAACTAACTCATTAGTTGCAATGCTTGCAAGGCTTATGTGATGTGCATTACCGAGAGGGCCCAGAGATACCTCTCCGACAATCGGAGTGACAAATCCTAATCTCGAAATACGCCAACCCAACATGTACCTTTGGAGACACCTGTAGAGCTCCTTTATAATCACCCAGTTACGTTGTGACGTTTGGTAGCACACAAAGTGTTCCTCCGGCAAACGGGAGTTGCATAATCTCATAGTCATAGGAACATGTATAAGTCATGAAGAAAGCAATAGCAACATACTAAACGATCGGGTGCTAAGCTAATGGAATGGGTCATGTCAATCACATCATTCTCCTAATGATGTGATCCCGTTAATCAAATAACAACTCTTTTGTTTATGGTTAGGAAACATAACCATCTTCGATTAACGAGCTAGTCAAGTAGAGGCATACTAGTGACACTCTGTTTGTCTATGTATTCACACATGTATTATGTTTCCGGTTAATACAATTCTAGCATGAATAATAAACATTTATCATGATATAAGGAAATAAATAATAACTTTATTATTGCCTCTAGGGCATATTTCCTTCAGTCTCCCACTTGCACTAGAGTCAATAATCTAGTTCACATCGCCATGTGATTCAACACTAAGAGTTCACATCACCATGTGATTAACACCCATAGTTCACATCGTCATGTGACCTATACCCAAAGGGTTTACTAGAGTCAATAATCTAGTTCACATCATTTATGTGATTAACACCCAAAGAGTACTAAGGTGTGATCATGTTTTGCTTGTGAGATAATTTTAGTCAACGGGTCTGTCACATACAGATCCGTAAGTATTTTGCGAATTCTATGTCTACAATGCTCTGCATGGAGCTACTCTAGCTAATTGCTCCCACTTTCAATATGTATCTAGATCGAGACTTAGAGTCATCCAGATCTGTGTCAAAACTTGCATCGACGTAACTTTTTACGACGAACCTTTTGTCACCTCCATAATCGAGAAATATTTCCTTATTCCACTAAGGATAATTTTGACCAATGTCCAGTGATCTACTCTTAGATCACTATTGTACTCCCTTGCTTAACACAGTGTAGGGTATACAATAGATCTGGTACACATCATGGCATACTTTATAGAACCTATGGCTGAGGCATAGGGAATGACTTTCATTCTCTTTCTATCTTCTGCCGTGGTCGGGCTTTGAGTCTTACTCAATTTCATACCTTGTAACACAGCCAAGAACTCTTTCTTTGACTGTTCCATTTTTGAACTACTTCAAAATATTGTCAAGGTATGTACTCATTGAAAAAACTTATCAAGCGTCTTGATCTATCTCTATAGATTTTGATGCTTAATATGTAAGCAGCTTCACCGAGGTATTTCTTTGAAAAACTTCTTTAAAAACACTCCTTTATGCTTTGCAGAATAATTCTACATTATTTCCGATCAACAATATGTCATTCACATATACTTATCAGAAATGCTGTAGTGCTCCCACTCACTTTCTTGTAAATACAGGCTTCACCGCAAGTCTGTATAAAACTATATGCTTTGATCATACTATCAAAGCGTTTATTCCAACTCCGAGAGGCTTGCACCAGTCCATAAATGGATCGCTGGAGCTTGCACAGTTTGTTAGCTCCGTTTGGATCGACAAAACCTTCCGGCTGCATCATATACAACTCTTCTTCCAGAAATCCATTCAGGAATGCAGTTTTGACATCCATTTGCTGGATTTCATAAAATGCGGCAATTGCTAACATGATTCGGACAGACTTAAGCATAGATACGAGTGAGAAACTCTCATCATAGTCAACACCTTGAACTTGTCGAAAACCTTTTTGCGACAATTCTAGCTTTGTAGATAGTAACACTACTATCAGCGTCCATCTTCCTCTTGAAGATCCATTTAATCTCAATGGCTCGCCGATCATTCGGCAAGTCAATCAAAGTCCATACTTTGTTCTCATACATGGATCTCATCTCAGATTTCATGGCCTCAAGCCATTTCGCAGAATCTAGGCTCATCATCGCTTCCTCATAGTTCGCAAGTTCGTCATGGTCTAGTAACATGACTTCTAGAACAGGATTATCGTACCACTTTGGTGCGGATCTCACTCTGGTTTACCTACAAGATTCGGTATTAACTTGATCTGAAGTTACATGATCATCATCATTAGTCTTCCTCACTAATTGGTGTAGTAGTCACAGGAACAGATTTCTTGTGATGAACTACTTTTTAATAAGGGAGAAGGTCCAATTACCTTATCAAGTTCTACTTTCCTCCCACTCACTTCTTTCAAGAGAAACTCCTTCTCTAGAAAGGATCCATTCTTAGTAATGAATGTCTTACCTTCGGATCTGTGATAGAAGGTGTACCCAATAGTCTCCTTTGGGTATCCTATGAAGACATATTTCTCCGATTTGGGTTTGAGCTTATCAGGATGAAACTTTTTCATATAAGCATCACAATCCCAAACTTTAAGAAACGACAACTTTGGTTTCTTGCCAAACCACAGTTCAGATTGTGTCAACTCAACGGACTTAGATGGTGCCCTTTTAAACGTGAATGCAGCTGTCTTTAATGCATAACCCCAAAATGATAGTGGTAGATCGGTAAGAGACATCATAGATCGCACCATATCTAATAAAGTACGGTTATGATGTTCGGACACACCATTATGCTATGGTGTTCCAGGTGGCGTGAGTAGTGAAACTATTTCACATTGTTTTAACTGAAGGCCAGACTCGTAACTCAAATATTTTCCTCTGCGATCATATCGTAGAAACTTTTATTTTCTTGTTACGATGATTCTCCACTTCACTCTGAAATTCTTTGAACTTTTCAAATATTTCAGACTTGTGTTTCATTAAGTAGATATACCCATATCTGCTCAAATCATCTGTGAAGGTCAGAAAATAATGATACCCGCCACGAGCCTTAACACTCATCGGATCTCATACATCAGTATGTATTATTTCCAATAAGTCAGTTGCTCGCTCCATAGTTCCGGAGAACGGCGTTTTAGTCATCTTGCCCATGAGGCATGGTTCGCAAGCATCAACTGATTCATAATCAAGTGATTCCAAAAACCCATTAGCATGGAGTTTCTTCATGCGCTTTACACCAATATGACCTAAACGGCAGTGCCACAAATAAGTTGCACTATCATTATTAACTTTGCATCTTTTGGTTTCAATATTATGATTATGTGTATCACTACGATCGAGATCCAACGAACTATTTTCATTGGGTGTGTAACCATATAAGGTTTTATTCATGTAAACAGAACAACAATTTATTCTCTTACTTAAATGAATAACCGTATTACAATAAACATGATCAAATCATATTCATGCTCAACGCAAACACCAAATAACACTTATTCAGGTTCAACACTAATCCCGAAAGTATAGGGAGTGTGCGATGATGATCATATCAATCTTGGAACCACTTCCAACACACATCGTCACTTCACCCTTAACTAGTCTCTGTTTATTCTGCAACTCCCGTTTCGAGTTACTAATCTTAGCAACTGAACTAGTATCAAATACTGAGGGGTTGCTATAAACACTAGTAAAGTACACATCAATAACATGTATATCAAATATACTTATGTTCACTTTGCCATCCTTCTTATCTGCCAATCACTTGGGGTAGTTCCGCTTCCAGTGACCAGTCCCTTTGCAGTAGAAACACTTAGTCTCAGGCTTAGGACCAGACTTGGGCTTCTTCACTTGAGCAGCAACTTGCTTGCTGTTCTTCTTGAAGTTCCCCTTCTTCCCTCTGCCCTTTTCTTGAAACTAGTGGTCTTGTCTACCATCAACACTTGATGTTTTTCTCGATTTCTACCTTCGTCAATTTCCGCATTACGAAGAGCTTGGGAATCGTTTCCGTTATCCCTTGCATATCATAGTTCATCACGAAGTTCTACTAACTTGGTGATGGTGACTAGAGAATTCTGTCAATCACTATCTTATCTGGAAGATTAACTCCCACTTGATTCAAGCGATTGTAGTACTCAGACAATCTGAGCACATGCTCACTAGTTGAGCGATTCTCCTCCATCTTTTAGCTATAGAACTTGTTGGAGACTTCATATCTCTCAACTCGGGTATTTGCTTGAAATATTAACTTCAACTCCTGGAACATCTCATATGCTCCATGACGTTCAAAACGTCTTTGAAGTCCCGATTCTAAGCCATTAAGCATGGTGCACTAAACTATCAAGTAGTCATCATATTGAGCTAGCCAAACGTTCATAACGTCTGCATCTGCTCCTGCAATAGGTCCGTCACCTAGCGGTGCATCAAGGACATAATTCTTCTGTGCAGCAATGAGGATAAACCTCAGATCACGGATCCAATCCGCATCATTGCTACTAACATCTTTCAACACAATTTTCTCTAGGAACATATCAAAATAAACACAGGGAAGCAACAACGCGAGCTATTGATCTACAACATAATTTGCAAAATACTACCAGGACTAAGTTCATGATAAATTTAAGTTCAATTAATCATATTACTTAAGAACTCCCACTTAGATAGACATCCCTCTAATCCTCTAAGTGATTACGTGATCCAAATCAACTAAACCATGTCCGATCATCACGTGAGATGGAGTAGTTTCATTGGTGAACATCGCTATGTTGATCATATCTGCTATATGATTCACGCTCGACCTTTCGGTCTCCGTGTTCCGAGGCCATATCTGTATATGCTTGGCTCGTCAAGTATAACCTGAGTATTCTGCGTGTGCAACTGTTTTGCACCCGTTGTATTTGAACGTAGAGCCTATCACACCCGATCATCACGTGGTGTCTCAGCACGAAGAACTTTCGCAACGGTGCATACTCAGGGAGAACACTTCTTGATAATTAGTGAGAGATCATCTTATAATGCTACCGTCAATCAAAGCAAGATAAGATGCATAAAAGATAAACATCACATGCAATCAATATAAGTGATATGATATGGCCATCATCATCTTGTGCTTGTGATCTCCATCTTCGAAGCACCGTCGTGATCACCATCGTCACCGGCGCGACACCTTGATCTCCATCGTAGCATCGTTGTCGTCTCGCCAATCTTATGCTTCCACGACTATCGCTACCGCTTAGTGATAAAGTAAAGCATTACAGCGCGATTGCATTGCATACAATAAAGCGACAACCATATGGCTCCTGCCAGTTGCCGATAACTCGGTTACAAAACATGATCATCTCATACAATAAAATTTAGCATCATGTCTTGACCATATCACATCACAACATGCCCTGCAAAAACAAGTTAGACGTCCTCTACTTTGTTGTTGCAAGTTTTACGTGGCTGCTACGGGCTTAAGCAAGAACCAATCTTACCTACGCATCAAAACCACAACGATAGTTTGTCAAGTTGGTGCTGTTTTAACCTTCGCAAGGACCGGGCGTAGCCACACTCGGTTCAACTAAAGTTGGAGAAACTGTCACCCGCAAGCCACCTATGTGCAAAGCACGTCGGGAGAACCGGTCTCGCGTAAGCGTACGCGTAATGTCGGTCCGGGCCGCTTCGTCCAACAATACCGCCGAACCAAAGTATGACATGCTGGTAAGCAGTATGACTTATATCGCCCACAACTCACTTGTGTTCTACTCGTGCATATAACATCAACATATAAAACCTAGGCTCGGATGCCACTGTTGGGGAACGTAGTAATTTCAAAAAAATTCCTACGCACACGCAAGATCATGGTGATGCATAGCAACAAGAGGGGAGAGTGTGATCTACGTACCCTTGTAGATCGACAACGAAAGTGTTTGGTTGATGTAGTCGTACGTCTCCACGGCCCGACCGATCAAGCACCGAAACTACGGCACCTCCGAGTTCTAGCACACGTTCAGCTCGATGACGATCCCCGGACTCCGATCCAGCAAAGTGTTGGGGAAGAGTTCCGTCAGCACGACGGCGTGGTGACGATCTTGATGCACTACCGTCGCAAGGCTTCGCCTAAGCACCGCTACAATATTATCGAGGATTATGGTGGAAGGGGGCACCGCACACGGCTAAGAATATGATCACGTGGATCAACTTCTGTCTAGGGGTGCCCCCTTGCCCCCGTATATAAAGGAGCAAGGGGAGGAGGCCGGCCGGCCCCTATAGGCACGCCAGGAGGAGTCCTCCTCCTAGTAGGAGTAGGACTCCTACTAGGAGGGGGAAGGAAGTGGGGAGGAAGAGGGAAAGGGGGGCGCCGCCCCCCCCCCCCTCTCCTAGTCCAATTCGGACCAGGGGGGAGGAGGCGTGCGGCCCACCTTGGCTGCCCCTCTCTCTCTCCACTAAGGCCCATAAGGCCCATTACTTCTCACGGTAGGGTTCCGGTAACCCTCCGGCTCTCCGGTTTTCTCCGAAATCACCCGGAACACTTCCGGTGTCCGAATATAGCCGTCCAATATATCAATCTTTATGTCTCGACCATTTCGAGACTCCTCGTCATGTTCGTGATCACATCCGGGACTCCGAACTAACTTCGGTACATCAAAACTCATAAACTCATAATATAACTGTCATCGAAACCTTAAGCGTGCGGACCCTACGGGTTCGAGAACAATGTAGACATGACCGAGACACGTCTCCGGTCAATAACCAATAGCGGAACCTGGATGCTCATATTGGCTCCTACATATTCTACGAAGATCTTTATCGGTCAGACCGCATAACAACATACGTTGTTCCCTTTGTCATCGGTATGTTACTTGCCCGAGATTCGATCGTCGGTATCTTAATACCTAGTTCAATCTCGTTACCGGCAAGTCTCTTTACTCGTTCCGTAATACATCATCTCACAACTAACTCATTAGTTGCAATGCTTGCAAGGCTTATGTGATGTGCATTACCGAGAGGGCCCAGAGATACCTCTCCGACAATCGGAGTGACAAATCCTAATCTCGAAATACGCCAACCCAACATGTACCTTTGGAGACACCTGTAGAGCTCCTTTATAATCACCCAGTTACGTTGTGACGTTTGGTAGCACACAAAGTGTTCCTCCGGCAAACGGGAGTTGCATAATCTCATAGTCATAGGAACATGTATAAGTCATGAAGAAAGCAATAGCAACATACTAAACGATCGGGTGCTAAGCTAATGGAATGGGTCATGTCAATCACATCATTCTCCTAATGATGTGATCCCGTTAATCAAATAACAACTCTTTTGTTTATGGTTAGGAAACATAACCATCTTCGATTAACGAGCTAGTCAAGTAGAGGCATACTAGTGACACTCTGTTTGTCTATGTATTCACACATGTATTATGTTTCCGGTTAATACAATTCTAGCATGAATAATAAACATTTATCATGATATAAGGAAATAAATAATAACTTTATTATTGCCTCTAGGGCATATTTCCTTCATGTGGGACTATCATTATCAACCTTACATCTTTTGGTATTCACACTATGAATATGTGTAACATCACGCTCAAGATTCATTAAGAATAAACCATTCACCAGCCGGGCATGACCATAAAACATATATCTCATATAAATAGAACAACCATTATTCTCGGATTTAAATGAGTAGCCATCTCGAATTAAACGAGATCCCGATACAATGTTCATGCTCAAAGCTGGCACTAAATAATAATTATTGAGGTTTAAAACTAATCCCGTAGGTAAATGTAGAGGTAGTGTGCCGACGGCGATCACATCGACCTTGGAACCATTCCCAACGCGCATCGTCACCTCGTCCTTCACCAGTCTCCGCTTATTCCGCAGCTCCTGCTTTGAGTTACAAATGTGAGCAACCGCACCGGTATCAAATACCCAGGAGATACTACGAGTACTGGTAAGGTACACATAAATCACATGTATATCACATATAACTTTAGTGTTGCCGGCCTTCTTGTCTGCTAAGTATTTGGGGCAGTTCCGTTTCCAGTGACCACTTCCCTTGCAATAAAAACACTCAGTCTCCGGCTTGGGTCCATTCTTTGGCTTCTTCCCGGCAGCTTGCTTACCGAGCGCGGCAACCCCCTTGCCGTCCTTCTTGAAGTTCTTCTTACCCTTGCCTTTCTTAAACTTAGTGGTTTTATTCACCATCAACACTTGATGTTCCTTTTTGATCTCCACCTCCGCTGATTTCAGCATTGAATATACCTCAGGAATGGTCTTTTCCATCCCCTACATATTGAAGTTCATCACAAAGCTCTTGTAGCTCAGTGGAAGCGACTGAAGGATTCTGTCAATGACCGCGTCATCCGGGAGATTAACTCCCAGCTGAGTCAAGCGGTTATGCAACCCAGAAATTTTGAGTATGTGCTCACTGACAGAACTATTTTCCTCCATCTTACAACTGAAAAACTTGTCGGAGACTTCATATCTCTCGACCCGGGCATGAGCTTGGAAAAACATTTTCAGCTCTTCGGACATCTCATATGCTCTGTGTTGCTCAAAACGCTTTTGGAGCCCCGGTTCTAAGTTATAAAGCATTCCACACTGAACGAGGGAGTAATCATCAGCACGTGACTGCCAAGCGTTCATAACGTCTTGGTTCTCTGGGATGGGCGCGTCACCTAGCGGTGCTTCTAGGACATAATCTTTCTTGGCAGCTATGAGGATGATCCTCAGGTTCCGGACCCAGTCTGTATAGTTGCTGCCATAATCTTTCAGCTTGGTTTTCTCTAGGAACGCGTTGAAGTTGAGGGCAACATTAGCATGGGCCATTTGATCTACAAGACATAATGTAAAGATTTTAGACTAAGTTCATGATAATTAAGTTAATCTAATCAAATTATTCAATGAACTCCCACTCAGATAGACATCCCTCTAGTCATCTAAGTGAAACATGATCCGAGTCAACTAGGCCGTGTCCGATCATCACGTGAGACGGACTAGTCAACATCGGTGAACATCTTCATGTTGATCGTATCTTCTATACGACTCATGCTCGACCTTTCGGTCTTCCGTGTTCTGAGGCCATGTCTATACATGCTAGGCTCGTCAAGTCAACCTAAGTGTATTGCCTGTGTAAATCTGGCTTACACCCGTTGTATTCGAACGTTAGAATCTATCACACCCGATCATCACGTGGTGCTTCGAAACAACGAACCTTCGCAACGGTGCAGATACCCAAAATGTTGGGTACACCTTCTATCACAGATCCGAAGGCAAGATCTTTATTGCTAAGAATGGATCCTTTCTAGAGAAGGGGATTCTCTCGAAAGAAGTGGGTGGGAGGAAAGTAGAACTTGATGAGGTAAATGTACCTGCTACCTTATTGGAAAGTAGTTCATCACAGAAATCTGTTTCTGTGACTCCTACACCAATTAGTGAGGAAGCTAATGATGATGATCATGTAACTTCAGATCAAGTTACTACCGAACCTCGTAGGTCAACAAGAGTGAGATCCGCACCAGAGTGCTACGGTAATCCTGTTCTGGAGGTCATGTTAATTGACCATGACGAACCTATGAACTATGAGGAAGCGATGATGAGCCCAGATTCCGCGAAATGGCTTGAGGCCATGAAATCTGAGATGGGATCCATGTATGAGAACAAAGTATGGACTTTGATTGACTTGCCCGATGATCGGTGGGTCATTTAGAATAAATGGATCTTCAAGAGGAAGACGGACGCTGATAGTACTGTTACTATCTACAAAGCTCGAATTGTCGCAAAAATGTTTTCGATAAGTTCAAGGTGTTGACCACGATGAGAATTTCTCACTCGTATCGATGCTTAAAAGTCTGTCTGAATCATGTTAGCAGTTGCCGCATTTTATGAAATCTGGCAAATGGATATCAAAACTACATTCCTTAATGGATTTATTAAAGAAGAGATAAGGTTTTGTCAATCCTAAAGATGCTAACAAAGTGAGCAAGCTCCAACGATCCATCTATGGATTGGTGCAAGCATCTCGGAGTTGGAATATATACTTTGATGAGTTGATCAAAGCATATAATTTTATACAGACTTGTGGTGAAGTCTGTATTTACAAGAAAGTGAGTGGGAGCACTACAACATTTCTGATAAATATATGTGAATGATATATTGTTGATCGGAAATAATGTAGAATTTTCTGGAAAGCATAAAGGAGTATTTGAAAGGAGTTTTTCCAATAAAGACCTCGATGAAGCTACTTACATATTGAGCATCAAGATCTATAGAGATAGATCAAGACGCCTGATAAGTTTTTTCAATGAGTACATACCTTGACAAGATTTTGAAGTAGTTCAAAATGGAACAGATAAATAAAGATTTCTTACCTGTGTTACAAGGTGTGAAATAGAGTAAGACTCAAAGCCCGACCACGACAGAAGATAGAAAGAGAATGAAAGTCATTCCCTATGCCTCAGCCATAGTTTCTATTAAGTATGCCATGTTGTGTACTAGATCTATTGTATACCCTACACTGAGTTTAGCAAGGGAGTACAATAGTGATCTAGGAGTAGATCACTGGACAACAGTCAAAAATTATCCTTAGTGGAATAAGGATATGTTTCTCGATTATGGAGGTGACAAAAGGTTCGTCATAAAGGGTTACGTCGATGCAAATTTTGACACTGATCCAGATGACTCTAAAGTCTTAATCTGGATACATTTTGAAACTGGGAGCAAATATCTAGAGTAGCTCCATGCAGAGCATTGTTGACAAAGAAATTTGCAAAATACATACGGATTTGAATGTGGCAAACCCGTAGACTAAACTTCTCTCACAAGCAAAACATGATCACACCTTAGTACTATTTGGGTGTTAATCACATAGGGATGTGAACTAGATTATTGACTCTAGTAAACCCTTTGGGTGTTGATCACATGACGATGTGAACTATGGGTGTTAATCACATGGTGATGTGAACTATTGGTATTAAATCACATGGCGATGTGAACTAGATTATTGACTCTAGTGCAAGTAGGAGACTGAAGGAAATATGCCCTAGAGGCAATAATAAAGTTATTATTTATTTCCTTATATCATGTTAAATGTTTATTATTCATGCAAGAATTGTATTAACCGGAAACATGATACATGTGTGAATACATAGACAAACATAGTGTCACTAGTATGCCTCTACTTGACTAGCTCGTTGATCAAAGATGGTTATGTTTCCTAACCATAGACATGAATTGTCATTTGATTAATGGGATCACATCATTAGGAGAATGATGTGATTGACTTGACCCATTCCGTTAGCTTAGCATTTGATCGTTTAGTTTGTTGCTATTGCTTTCTTCATGACTTATACACGTTCCTATGACTATGAGATTATGCAACTCCCGTTTACCGGAGGAACACTTTGTGTGCTACCAAACGTCACAACGTAACTGGGTGATTATAAAGGTGCTCTACAGGTGTCTCCGAAGGTACTTGTTGGGTTGGCGTATTTCGAGATTAGGATTTGTCACTCCGATTGTCGAAGAGGTATCTCTAGGCCCACTCGGTAATACACATCACTTAAGCCTTGCAAGCATTGCAACTAATGAGTTAGTTGCGGGATGATGTGTTACAGAACGAGTAAAGAGACTTGCCGATAACGATATTGAACTAGGTATTGAGATACCGACGATCGAATCTCGGGCAAGTAACATACCGATGACAAAGGGAACAACGTATGTTGTTATGCAGTCCGACCGATAAAGATCTTTGTAGAATATGTAGGAGCCAATATGAGCATCCAGGTTCCGCTATTGGTTATTGACCAGAGAGGTGTCTCGGTCATGTCTACATAGTTCTTGAACCCGTAGGGTCCGCACGCTTAACGTTCGTTGACGATATAGTACTATATGAGTTATGTATGTTGGTGACCGAATGTTGTTCGGAGTCCGGGATGAGATCACGGACATGACGAGGAACTCCGGAATGGTCCGGAGTTAAAGTTTGATATAAGGGATAATAGTGTTTGGTCACCGGAAGGGTTCCGGAATTCACCGGAAGGGGTTCCGGATGTTTCCCGAAATGTTTGGGTACGAGAACACTTTATTTGGGCCAAAGGGGAAAGCCCACAAGGTTTTTGAAAAGCGCAAAAGGAAGTTTTGCGAAGTCCAGGGGCCAGACGCCAGGGTCCCTGGCGTCTGGGTCCAGACGTCGGGAACCCTGGCGTCTGGCCCTGGAGTCCGAAAAGGACTCTTGCCTTTCGGGTGAAACCGACTTTGTGGAGGCTTCTACTCCAAGTTTTGACCCCAAGGCTCAACATATAAATAGAGGGGTATGGCTAGCACCCAAGACAGATTAAGAAACACCAAGCCGTGTGCCGGCTACCCCGTCCCCTCTAGTTTATCCTCCGTCATAGTTTTCGTAGTGCTTAGGCGAAGCCCTGTGGAGATTGTTATTCACCAACACCGTCACCACGTCGTTGTGCTGCCAGAACTCATCTACTACTTCGCCCCTCTTGCTGGATCGAGAAGACGAGGACGTCATCGAGCTGAACGTGTGCTGAATGCGGAGGTGCCGTACGTTCGATACTTGATCGGGACAGATCGTGAAGGTGTGCGACTACATCAACCGCGTTGATAAACGCTTCCGCTTACGGTCTACGAGGGTACGTAGACAACACTCTCCCCTCTCGTTGCTATGCATCACCATGATCCTGCGTGTGCATAGGAAAATTTTGAAATTACTACGTTCCCCAACACCCTCCCCATGTATATATAGGTGGGGTGGAGAAGGGAGGCAGCCAGGCGCACCACAAAGGTGGCCGGCCAGCCCTAGGGCTCCTGCCCTGGCTTGCGCCCCCATGCTATAATTCCCTTAAGGGGAAAGGAAAGAGGAGGAGAGGGAAGGAAGGAGGAGACCTATTCCCCTCTTTCCTTCTCTCCCCTAGGGCCAACTGCCATAGAGGGGCGCACCAGCCCCTTGTGGGCTGGTGTGCTCCCTTCTCTTGGCCCATATGGCCCATAGACCTCCCGGGGCTTACCGGAACCCCTTTCAGTGACCCGATGACTACCCGGTACTCCCCAAAAACTCTTCCGGTGTCCAAATAGTATCGTCCTATATATCAATCTTTACCTCTAGACCATTCCGGACCTTCTCGTCACGTCTGTGATCTCATCCGGGACTCCGAACAACATTCGGTCACCAAATCATATAACTCATATAACACCATATCATCAACAAACGTTAAGCGTGCGGACCCTATGGGTTCGAGAACTATGCAAACATGACCGAGACACCTTTCCGGTCAATAACCAATAGCGGAACCTGGATTCCCATATTGGCTCCTACATATTCTATGAAGATCTTTATCGGTCGAACCTTATGACAACATACATTATTCCCTTTGTTCATCAGTATGTTACTTGCCCGAGATTCGATTGTCGGTATCTTCATACCTAGTTCAATCTTGTTACCAGCAAGTCTCTTTACTCATTCCATAATAAATCATCTCATAACTAACTCCTTAATCACTTTGCTTGCAAGGCTTCTTATGATGTGTATTATCGAGAGGCCCAGAGATACGTCTCCGATACTTAGAGTGACAAATCCTAATCTTGATCTATGCCAACTCAACAAATACCTTCGGAGATACCTGTAGAGCATCTTTATGATCACCCAGTTACGTTGTGACATTTGATAGCACACAAGGCATTCCTTCGGTATCCGGGAGTTGCATGATCTCATAGTCAAAGGAATATGCATTTGACATTTAAGAAAGCAATAGCAATAAACTGAACGATCGTATGCTAAGCTAACAGATGTGTCTTGTCCATCACATCATTCTCCTAATGATGTGATCCCATTATCAAATCACAACTCATGTCTATGGTTAGAAAACCTTAACCATCTTTTGATCAACGAGCTAGTCTAGTAGAGGCTCACTAGGGACACAATATTTGTTTATGTATACACACATGTATTTAAGTTTCCAGTCAATACAATTCTAGCATGAATAATAAACTTTTATCATGATTAATGAAATATAATAATAACCATTTTATTATTGCCTCTAGGGCATATTTCCATCAAAATCATGGTGATTGACTCAAGGTTAAAGAGAGCAAACACACCTCGTCGTCTAGAGCTTCAATGTCACTGTGCGAGGCCCATGTGCCAGCGGTGATCGGAGACTCGTGCTGGCTGCCCCCACCATGAGCAATGGAAGATCGATCCAAGTCCACCAACGTCGATGGTGGAGTTCAAGCCCACCAAATCCATGTCCGTCATTTGATCAAACAACCCTCTGCGACACTTCGTCAAACAACTCCCTAGCGGAGTGGTGGTGCATAATAGGGCCCTCAGCAGTTCATTCAGACTGTAGTTGGTCTTACACAAGCTTTATAATAAAGTGTCTTCTATAACTACGCCTTCTTTCCTGGCCTTCCAAACCTATGAGTTGTTACATCATTGTCCGAACATCAAGATACACAAGAACACTAAATGGCACAAAAATGCAGACACATGCACAAAGTAACAAGAATCATATAATATTGAAGAGAGGGAGATGGATAGGAGGAATAGCTCAATGGGTAGTTGCGTTGTTGATGTTGCAGATGCCCGGTCATCACGCTACCGCTGTCGTCGTGTGGATGACAAGATTGGACATTGCAGGAGGAGTTGATCTGGTCTGGCGATGGGGATGAACTGCTCTCGCGGACAGGGAAGGGAAGAACACGTCGCCGCAGTCTCCTCCTAGTCCTCCGCCACCAGTCACCTCATGAACGCACAAGAATTGATCGAGGTAGTTGGCAACGGTAGAACAATGGTACAAACACCCAAAGTTCTAAATAGCGCGCTAAGCTTCTTAGTGTCGGCTCGGCCAAAAGGTTTGAAACACCATAGCGCAAATATAGGGTGCTAAGTCCCATTTAGCATTTCATCATAATTTAATAAAAAATAAACATATAGTCAGGCATCAAATTAACATATACGTGACAATTGATATCATATGGCAGGAGCCAGCAAATCAACAATTCAAGTTAAGTCTATGACGGCATGAATTGGTTAGGAAACAAAGCTTCTCTTATTGGTTTCAAATTTACACTCAAAGATGCATTTACAAGCTTCCCTTGTTGGGTCCCAATACTGTCTAATTTCATCTAAACAAGTCCATACACCAATTTAACAGGGCATGACAGTAGTTCAATTACAAAGTTACAATACACCAGTCCATGACAGTTGTTCAATTCACCAATCATCAATCTCAAAACGAATACCCTCCATGACAGTAGTACAAATGTGGGATCCATACATCAACCCATACTGCCAAAGCTTACCTTGTGATGAATTATGAGCGAACTCATGTTCAGAGTAGAGGCAAAGTTCTTTACCTTGTGATTGATGTAGCAGGGCCATGGGCGAGGAGACCGGCAACCTGGGCGAGGCCGGCGCACTGAGGCGGGGCTGGCGGCGGCCTACGGAAGGAAGGGGAGGCCGACAACCTGGGCGAGGCCGGCGCACTGAGGCGGGGCTGGCGGCGACCTACAGAAGGAAGGGAAGGCCGACAACTTGGGGAAGAGACACCACAATTTCTGCTTGAAACCCTCCATGGCGGTGTTTCTCCTCGGCGCTCATTCTGTGGGGTAGCACCGACTGTGACGACTGCGAGGCATGGATGGCAGGCAACGTGACGGCGACCGCCGGCGTCGGTGTTTGTGGTTGGGACTGCAATGGCGTGGGGGGAACAAGGAGAGGCGTGAGTAGGTTTCGGTCTCACGCGGGGATGAAAAGGAGAGATGCATATGTGGTGAGGGGGCGAGACACCGGCAGCGGCGTATGGAAACCTAGCCCAGGGTCGAGACTCGGGAGGAAGAGATGAAGGGGAGGGAGGCACGAGCGGGTGGGGATGCGAGGGGGCCTCACTCCCGGTTCGTTCTTTTTTTCGTCTGAGGGGGCATCGCTACGTGGCAAAAAAAATCAAAACGGAGACTACTAACTGCTCCACTAAACATAGAGATCTAGACGTGACATAGTCGGACTCGGACCTGATGCATAAAGGATACTCTAGATGTTTCGTTATCAGTATTTATTAGTATGTCGACAATACCATGTCATCTTCTGCCTACTGATGACTCGCTCAACGTAAGCACAGAACACGGTCAAAGCCAAAAGGAGATCGGGATTGTACAACCCATGCACTGTCCCACCGTGCCACCTCATTCAACCGGCGCGCCGTGCTGGACCAAGGCCCGCTTCCGATAGACGACCACTGCGCTAGGTCCATACACCGGCCGCCCCGTCCTGCCCCCTCGCTCGTGTGTTCCACCACGGACCAGCTCCAGGGACGGAGGCGCTGGCTGTCCACGTGTTCTCATCCGCCTACCCTGCATCGGCTCACCGCCCGGTCACCCTGACCACCCACCCGCGGAACACGAAGCCGGAGGAGAGGCTCGCCTCGAACCTTCTTTCTCCTTCACCCGGCCTCCACGCAACGCGAACGAAACCGAAGTCCCAAATCAATCCATTTCATTTCGGTTTCGAATCCCCTGGGGACGAGCTCGCGTCGCCTTCCCTCTCCGCCCGCCCCGTCGCCATCCGCCCCCTTCGAATCTGCAGGGCGGCGCCGCCTGGCCTCGTTGTCGCCACGGGAGGCGCGCGGGATGGGGCGGTTGTTTGCGGTGGACGCCGCGGCGGCCTCGTCGGCCGCGGCCGCGGCGGCGCTGAACGGCGCGGTGGACTGGTGGAAAGACGTGAACGACTCGCCGATGTGGCAGGACCGCATCTTCCACGCCCTCGCCGTGCTCTACGGCATCGTCTCCGTCGTCGCGCTTGTAAGTCTGCCCTACGGCCTGACCCGAAACGCCTTCCGATCTGTCACGCCCTGGCCCGGATTCTGTGATTACGTGAGCCCGTGCCCTCGATTGCGCGGGTTGGCTTGATCCGTGCGTGCTTGATTTCAAAATTGGTGATTCGGCAACGAATCGTGAGGCGGGGCCATGATTGTTGTAAATCAAGGTTTGAATTTGTGGACCTCGATATCTATTGTAGGTCCAATTGATCAGAATCGAGTGTAGGGTGCCCGAGTACGGGTGGACGACGCAGAAGGTGTTCCATTTCCTTAACTTCATCGTGAATGGCGGTGGGTCGCACGTTTGCGCTGTTTCATTGGTTCGCCTTGCTTGCGTTTGGTTGCTTGATCCTTCTAGTTGTGTTTGCAGTGCGGGCTATCGTATTTGTGCTGCGGCGAAACGTGCAGCTGATACAACCAGAGGTTTGTGCTTGATTTGATGATTATATTGGTGTTTCAGTTGATTGGGGGTAATGGTTTAAGCAATGTGGCATCACAGATACTTCAACATGTGGTTCTTGACATGCCTGGGCTTGCGTTCTTCACTACATACGCGCTTTTGGTGCTATTCTGGGCCGAGATTTACTATCAGGTGGTAGACCGGCTTGCATTTCATAGTTTCTTTCTGGTGTTCCCTCACTGTCGTTGCATCTGTTAATTTGTGAAGTTGTTTGCTAGGCACGTGCGATGTCGACTGATGGGCTGAGGCCAACTTTCTATTGGATCAATGGGGTGGTGTATGCAATTCAGGTAACTTAGTCCATGAAATTTCTCATTACACTATAACATACATGACTTGATTCAGTTAAGCTCATGTGTGAAACTTTGCTCTGATGTCTGCCTGGAAAGATAAATGATGGAAAGATTATGTTACGATGGCATGTAGGGGTGAATATCTGTACATTAACCACGTCTTAGTACCTGTGAGCCTGTGATGCTTCCAAATTGCTTTAGATGCCTAGGAGTGGGACCCATGTAGCTACGACCAATCAAATTAGCATTGTATCTGTTTTGTTGCTATGACCATAAGCGATAATTATACATATTTAATGTGTTCCTTTTTTGCAAGATAATATATTCTGTTCTGTTTCGAAAGTGCATATGATGGCCGGGTTCCAGGGAGCTTGTTATTTTTTTTCAGCCAAAATACATTTTCAAAATCTAAAAAAAATAAATCTGAAAAAGTATACACATAAGCATATATGTGTAGTAGTATATACATACAAAATTTCACGAACATACATGTTAATATGTGATGTACACAAAAAGACAAATACAGAGATTAAAATGGCCTTTTCTTTGTTGTATTTGGGCCAGTTTTTTGTCTTCTTGTGTAGCCTGCAAATAATTGTATTATTTAATGTAAGTTTACAGATACATAGAGAACATGTATATGTATTTATAGAAAAAAAGTTTTTTCTGAAACTTCTAAATATATCTTGATTTTTTTTCTTGAAAAACAGGCTCCCTAGAGCCCCGTTGTATAAAATGCTGCACTTGTTTTGTTTGCTTTTGATTGCCTATATGCTCTATAGAAATCAAATAATGGTACCCAGTATCCTGAAATATCAGTACAAGCTATAGTTGATTCTTTGATGTCTTGATTGCACCGAGATGTCTAATGTGTCCTTTTGTTTAGAGAACCGACATCGAAACAACCTCCTTAAACTAGTATCACTCAGTAAGGAAATATGATCATGCTCTATGTTGCATTTGTGACTGTTCAATTGACACATGCAAATTAGGAAGATTTTGCAGTATGCACACCCATGAGATGTTCTAATACGCATGAATTTCAAATTTCAGATAATTCTGTGGTTGGTTTTGTGGTGGAAACCAGTTCGAATCATGGTCATATTGTCCAAGATGTTCTTTGCAGGTAAAATACTTGCTTCATTTGCTGTGTGTGTGTGAATGCGGGGGCGGGTGGTGGGCATGTGTTCCAATTCAATGTAAATTGCAGTGTCCATGGATGCATCTGTCTTGACATTTTTTGCAGTGCTAGTTTTCAGCTACTACAGTATTATTTAATTCGAGAAACTGTGAAGCACATTATTGGATAATCTACTGTGGGTTGTTGACACCTTGATCTTTTCAGCTAATTATGCTATGACTTTTCAGGCGTATCACTGTTTGCAGCTTTTGGGTTCCTTCTGTATGGTGGGAGGTAATGCTTTTAATAAACTGTAGCTTTCTGCAATGCTAGACCGGACATATTCAGTACCGAAGAATCTAGACCTGTTCTTTCCACTCTGTATCATCTATGCTTGCGCCACCATGATACTACTACTGCTACCTGTATAATCTTATTAGTCCCATGGTGAACTGGATTGATTTACCAGTAAAAATCCGGACAACTCTTTCCAACCGATAACAACCATTGTGCTTGCATTACCAGGATATGTCATATATGTGCTCTGTACCATACTAGGGCGCAGAAAGTACAATAAGAGATAGAATGTATGCACTATGGCTAGCAGTAACATTTTATGGACTGATACAGTATTCGATACTACCCATTGCTGCAGGCTATTCCTCATGTTGCAACGTTTTCCCGTAGAATCAAAAGGAAGACGGAAGAAATTGCAGGAGGTATACTTCGTGTTCCATTAGTCTTACTTTTGGAGGCTTGTCTATACTAGTGCTAGTCTTGGAGTGTCTATAGTAGTCTTACTTTTGGAGGCTTGTTTATATTAACCATAGTTTAGGAGGCTTGTCTATGACAACTATATGGTAATGACGTATCCCCTCTTGCAGGTTGGCTATGTCACTACCATCTGCTTTACTTGTTTCTTGATCAGATGTGTCATGGTAAGTGCTTGTAAATCCCTCACAAAAAGTGCTTGCAATTACTTTGATCTACGCTATTCTACCACCAACTTAGGTAGGTCAGTTAGAGGAATCTACTAACTTAAGCATGTAATTTCCAGATGTGTCTCAATGCATTTGATAAAGCAGCTGATCTTGATGTTCTGAGCCATCCGATTCTGAATTTCTTTTATTACCTGGTATGCCTCCATTTAGTTATGTTGTCTCATTTTTACAATGTCGAGCATCATCTTATGCAATTTGACTTGAATTGTGATGTGTATTTTGCTATGATAAACCAGTATTGAGACATTGAGATAATACTGATAATCACCACTGTAAGTACATACAATTAGAAAAATGTAGTCTGGCACATACCAAGACATCCCAATACTTTTAGCAGTGTTGAGCCTAATGTTAATTTCATGGGCTATGTGTTGCCAGATTTCAGGGTTTCTTGAATGCAAATAGCTTTATGAGTAGACAGACAAGTTGTAGGTATCGAGGTTAGTTAGGTTTGTCTTCAGATGACATAGGTGATAGATCCATGGTCCACCTCAGGAATTCCATCATTAACTTCCAGTATCAAGAACATGGATATGCATGCCAATGTAATCTAAGTGTTATAAACAGACAACAACAACAAAGCCAGGTCCCAAGCAAGTTCGGGTAGGCTAGAGTTGAAACCCATAAGATCTCGAAACCAGCTCATGGTTCTGTCACATGGATAGCTAACTTCCACGCACTCCTGTCCATGGCATGGCTAGTTCTCTGGTGATATTTCAGTCCTTCAGATCTATCTTAACGGACTCCTCCCATGTAAAGTTTGGTCTACCCCGACCTCGACATTATGAGTGCGCTTTGACCATCCGCTATGCATTGGCGGTTCTGGAGGCCTGCGTTGTATATGCCCGAACCATCTCAGGCGATGCCGGACAAGCTTCTCTTCAATCGGTGCTACCCCAACTTATCACATATATCCTCATTCTGGATCCGATCCTTTCTTGTGTGGCCACATATACATCTCAACATGCTCATCTCTGCTACACCTGACTGTTGGACATGTCGCCTTTCACTTTCAGTTGGCCAACATTCAGTGCCATACAACATCATAGCTTTTGTGGTATTCTCTTGTCATAGAGGACGTCAGAAGCTTGGCGCCACTTCATCCATCCAGCTTTGATTCGATGGCTCACATCTTCATTGATATCACCATCCTTTTGCGGCATTGATCCCAGTTTCCCAGATATCGAAAGGTGTGCTCCTGGGGTATCACCTGCCCACCAAGGCTAACTTCCCCCTCCTCGTGCCTAGTAGTACTGAAACCGCACCTCATGTACTCTATTTTAGTTCCACTAAGCCTAAAACCTTCCAATTGCAAAGTCTATCTCCGCCAATCTAACTTTCTATTAACCCTCGTCCGACTATTGTCGACTAGCACCACATCATCTGCAAAGAGCACACACCATGGGATATCTCCTTGTATATTCCTTGTGACCTCATCCATCACCAAAGCAAAAAGATAAGGGCTCAAAGCTGACCCTTGGTGCAGTCCTATTTTAATTGGAAAATCGTCAGTGTCGCCATCACTTGTCACAACATTATCTTACATATCCTTGATGAGGGTAATGTACTTTGTTGGGACTTTGTGTTTCTCCAAGGTCCATCACATGACATTCTGCAGTATCTTATCGTAGGCCTTCTCCAAGTCAATGAACACCATATGCAGGTCCTTTTGCTCCCTATATAAGTTGTTGTACCAAGAAAATGGCTTCCATGGTCGACCTCCCAGGCATGAAACCAAACTGATCTTTTGTCATGCTTGTCATTCTTCTTAAGCGGTGCTCAATGACTCTCTCCCATAGCTTCATTGTATGGCTCATCAGCTTAATTCCACAGTAATTACTAATTAGTACCCTCTCTGTTCACAAATATAAGATGTTCTAACTTCCTTCCGAATCGGATGTATATAGACACATTTTAGTGTGTTTGTTCACTCATTTCAGTCCGTATGTAGTCTATATTGAAATATCCAAAACATCTTGTATTTGTGAATGGAGGGAGTACAACTTTGAACACCCCCTTGTTCTTGAAGATTGGTACTAATGTATTCTGCCTCCATTCTTCGGGCATCTTGTTTGCCCGAAATATGAGGTTGAAAAGCTTACTTAGCCATACTATCGCTATATCTCCGAGACCTCTCCACACCTCAATGGGGATACAATCAGGGCCCATCGCCTTGCCTCTTTTCATCCTTTTTAGAGCCTCCCTGACCTTAGACTCCTGGATTGGTCGCACAAAACACACAAAATGCTCAATGGTAGAGCTCTCATTCTCTCCATTGAACAGCTTGTCGAAGTACTCTCACCGTCTATGCTTGATTTCCTCGTCCTTCACTAGAAGTCGATCTGCTCCATCCTTGATGCATTTGACTTGGTTGATATCCCTCGTTTTCCTCCCTCAGATCTTGGCCATCTTATAGATGTCCCTTTCACCTTCCTTTGTGTTTAAACACTGGCAGCTGTCCTCATATGCCTGACCCCTGGCTTCACTCACAGCTCACTTTGCGGTGTTGTATGCACTCCTATCCAATTATAGGCGTCTGAAACAGTCTTCTCCTTAATAGCCTTCTGGACATCATCGTATCACCACCAGGTATATCCGAGCTTCCATCACTTAATTCTAGCGACTTTGGCGTGCTTGGACACGAATCCGAAAGCAGAAAGTTAAACGAAAAAGGTATCACTCAGGCCCCAGGGCGCTTGTGGAGAGAGCAAGCCAGTTAAAAGGGATAATCGGGGCATCGACTTATACTTTTAAATAGAAAGCGCAAAAGTTAAATCTTCTTGCAGCGCTTCAGGGATATCACTTGCGCAGCTTTAGTTGTCTCTTGATTATTTTAGTGATATATACATTGGCATGCTTTGTAGCTGTTCCTTAAGAGTAACTGAATTACTTTGTGATTGCTGACCGGATTCACCAAATTGGCTTGCAGCTGGTCGAGATCGTACCTTCAGCTATGGTTCTGTTTATACTAAGGAAACTGCCCCCAAAACGTGGGATCACGCAGTACCATCCTATCCATTAGAGCAGAGCAGCCCTGGTACCAGGCTGGTACAGACGAATGCTCCTTACAGAGTTCGTAAATACATGAGAGGCAATGTGAAGATCACCGCACTTGCACTGAAGCTTGCCCAGGTTTTAAATGAGGAAGCCTTTAGGATTTCAGGTTACTATTGCTTGTAAAAGAGATTTGCAATGTAGTTCAAAAAAAGAAGAGATTTGCAATATCATGCTGTTTACAGGTCTAGAAAAATGCAAGTTTTATATAATGTATGTATACCTTTGTTCTTCTCAGTACTTTCACCCTGTAGTCTGCACCGCGCGACAGCAATCACGGCTGGAATCGCATATTTGATTTTTGACCCACCTTGCCATTTCACCTTTCCGAGTGAGTTTGTATTTCAGCAATCAGTGGATCCTCTGTCCGTTTTTTCCAACGGCAGGAGAACCCCTTGAAAAAAACGTTGCAGGTCTGGGTATGTCCAGGAGCCCGAGTAAATTGCAGCAGTGCCTCACTTTGGTCTAAGAATCTTGGAATTAGTGCTCTGAAAACTCTTCATTTTGGTGCACTCGTAATCCCAGCCGTGAAGTGGCCACGTCTAACCATTTCCTCATGTACCGTCTTCCGTCCATGGATGATTACGCGTCTGGGATGGGGTGTGTTTTACTCCCTCCATTCAAAAAAGCTTGTCCCTATTCCAAACCCGAGCGTGCGGAAGAGCAGTCCCCACTAGCTCCCGTGTCGCTTCCCGCAGCGACCCGGGAGAAACCTTAAATCGCCTCCCCCCCTCCCCAGACCACCCCTTACCTTGCTGCTGCCGGAGGGCGCCGCCGGGCAAAGCCCGTGCGACGTCGGTGGCGGTGGGGCATGTTCCATCTCACAAGGACCATGAGCAATGCGGGGGCAGCTCACCTTTGGAGATGCGGGGCGCGTCGGCCTTTTGCGGCGCACACGGTGGTGGGAGTGCGGCCTGTGGGCGTGGAGGTTCGCGGCGTGGGCGTGCGTGGCCCGGGCGAGGAGTGGATGTGCGCGGCCCCAACCAGTCGCAGGCGTGGGCGTGCGCGGCATGGGCAAGGAGCGGACGTGCGTGGCCTCGTTCGGGCGCGGGCGTGCGCGGCCTTGGCGCGTGAGGCGCTGCCGGATGGCGAGGAGCGCGGGGCGTGGGAGGGCGTGGTGGACACGCGAGGTGTGCGGCTGGTGGGCGCGTGGTGGTTGTCATCAGATCCGGGGTGGCGCGTGGGCAGGGTGCCCAGGCACTGCTCCTAGCGCGGATTTGCGACACGCGGGGCGTGGAAGGCGGATCTGTTGGGTGGCGGCCGGTTGTCTTCGGCGGCCGGTGGTTCTTCGCACGACGGCCCAGCGGGCGGGCGGCCGGTTTGTCTTCCTCCTCTCTGCGTGTCAGGAACTGATCTACTCGAGGAGGTGACCATGGAGGCGCCGGATCTGCCGGAGGCGTGAGTTTCCATAGGCAGTAGGGCTCGATCTGGGTTTCTGCTGGCCGTGCGAGTGGGGTTGTAGGAGTGAATGGCACCTCGCCTGGTGTTGCATCCTCCTGTTTGGTGGTTTGCTGAGCTCGACGCTGCTTCGGGTGGGAGGACGAGATGGTGGTGGCTAGAGGGAGAGGAATGGCCTTCGCTGCGGTTGTTGCATCCTTCGTCGGGAGAGGAATGGCCGGCAGGCGTTGCACTCTCGGGGAGACGAATGACATTGTGCTTGGTTGCATCCTTCCGATGGGAGACGAATGGCGCCGCTAGGGGTTGCATCCTTCGTCCAGTGGGGGATGTGGATGCAAGGTTGGAAGCACGTCGAGCTCGCCGGGAAGGTGCTGTTGGCCATGGAGGCAGGGATAGTGGTTCGATGTGTAGGCTGATCGGATCCTGGGTTCGGGCTATGCAGGTGAGACTGTTGGCGAAAGTCGTACTCCGGTAGCGGCCGGAGTCGTTGATGGCGGCGCTTTCGGGCGTCGCTCCCTCGTTTGAGGCATCGATGGAGTTGCTCTTACCTTGCCTTTCCCGACGTGCTCCGGGGGAAATCCTTGATCTAGTTTAGATCGGACGATGGCGGCGCCATTCGGCATTGCGTTCTCTCTTGGGGGCATCGTCCTGGAGATGGATCCGGTCAGAGGGACCCGTGGCGTGTGAGGATGTGTGTGTTGTTGGCCGAAAGGCGCTGTTTGTATCGTTTTTGGGGTCCGGTTTTCCTCATAAACTGGACCAACCTTCTTTCTTCCGATCAATGAATTTGGTAGAACAACTACCAACATTAAAAACAAAACTTGTCTCTCAAATGAATACATGTGCTAGATACATTCATTCGAGGGACAAGGACAAGCTTTTTCAGACAGAGGAAGTAATGTTTTCCTTTTTCCTTTTTGGACATGCATGTTTTGCATGTTTGTATCGTGCTTTGTCCATCTTGCCGGTGCATCGGCAATGTTCAGTAGTGCGTCACGCATAGTCTAGCTAGGTGACTTCAGTTGTCACGGTTTTAGCTCGGTTTCCTTTTAATCGAGGTTCTCATGTTTAGTTCTTGTATGTACTTTCTATGCTAGTGATAATGATATGCTCACATGCATAGTTATCGTTTGTTATAATTGTAAGATTCATGGTCATCACTATGCTATGCTCATTCGCATCGAGTAGCCTCAATGAATTATTGTTGTTGATGTTAATATTCATATGTTATCTGATCTTGTCCATCCATGTTTATGTTGATATCATACTCATATGCATTGTCATTTCATCATGCTATTTTATTATGGCTCAGCTCATCACCATTCAAGTTAAACCGAACTTTAATCAAACTTGAATAAATTTGTTGGCTGAGTCATAGTGCCATCGAGCCGAGCTGATCAGTGCAGCCACACTTGCCTTAGGGGGAGGGCCTAATTCGATCTATTTTCATGCCTCTCGCCGGTTCCTCCGACTAGAGAAGATTATGTGTGCGTGCTACGTTGGCGCGGTAGGCAGCGATAACCTTGTGCGCCCGAGTTGTATGGATCCATTGTCCCTGTTTGGGACTGTTTTGTTTTGTTTTGCCACGACGGTGGCCGGCGACATAGATGGCGAATGTCACATGATGACATCGGGCCACCCATGACATAGCCCAAAGGGGAGTTTGTCGGAGTGGCCGGGAGAGTGTCATGCAATAGATTGGTTTTCTCGGAATGTTGTTGGCCCACCCGAATGGGAGCATGAGGCCATGAATTCAGTGGTGCGGGTACAGTGTACTAACCTCTGTGGAGTGTATAATCTATCAATAGCCGCACCCTCGGTTATGGGCCCAGTTCGTAGTAGGTCACACTATGGCTCAACAGTAATAATAGCATGACTAATAAACAACCCCAGTTCAATGAGGAAAGACGTTGGTTGATCTTTATGTGGTCATGAGATGATCCCGGTGGTATTGATGATAGTGATGATGGTTGATCATGCGATGATCACGGGTGAAGATCGAGCTCCTTGTGGTCATGTGATGATCAAGATGGTATTGTTGGTACCGAGCTTGGTTGATCCTGAGGTGATCGTCTGATGTTCCCGATGGTAAGTTGATAAGGGAAAAGCGTGGCTGGCCCACACCGTCAGGGGAAAAGTCAAGGTTTTCTTCCCCGACTCGCCTCCCACCCCCGCGCCCTCGTCCATCAGTAGCTATATCCCGGTGCCGCCCGCCGCCCTACACCGCTAGATAGCCATTCCCCGTCGGAAAAATAGCAGCGCTTCGCCGCGGCAGCCCTTCGAACAGCAGCTGGGCGTTTCCGGCCGCCGTTTCCGGCCGCGGAGGCGCAGTTTAGCGGCGGGTACACGCCCACCGAGCGCAAGGTGTTCGGCGATTTGGCTGCCTCGGCGATGGACTCGGATGACGAGGAAGCGCTCGCCGCACTGCTGGAGGAGGAAGCTGAGGCCGACGTCCAGGAAGAAGAGCATCTCATGGTGCTGCCGCCCTCGCCTAGCTGCTGGCGAGCAATGAAAAGTCGCGGCGAGGTGGCTCGGCGCCTGGGCGGGTGAAAGCAAAGAACCGACATCGTCTCGAAGGCTACTGCATGCTCTACTCCGACTACTTCACTGATGCTCCACTCCACGGCGAGAAAACATTTCGGCGCCGTTATCGGATGAGCCGAAAGCTCTTCCTCAGGATTGTGAATTCCATCCGGGAGTTCGACAACTACTTCAAGTGCAAGATGGATTGCACCGACGCTCTTGGATTCACCTCCATCCAGAAGTGCACGACAGCGATGAGGATGCTTGCATATGGAGCTCCCGGTGATTCACTCGACGACTATGGGCGCATGGCCGAGTCCACCAGCATAGAGTGTTTCTACAAGTTCTGTCGGGCAGTGGTGGTAGTGTTTGGACCACAATACTTGAGAACACCCAATGCGGAAGACACTGCTCGGATCCTAGCACAGAATGCAGCAAGAGGATTTCCTGGGATGCTTGGAAGCATCGACTGCATGCATCAGAAATGAAAGAATTGCCCATTTGCTTGGCAGGGGATGTACAAAGGTGCCAAAGGCAGTTGCAGTGTGGTGCTTGAGGCGGTGGCCACACATGACCTCTGGATTTGGCACTCCTTCTTTGGTATGCCAGGAACTCACAATGACATCAACGTGCTGCAGTGCTCTCCTGTCTTTGCCAAGCTTGTTGAAGGTCATTCTCCTCCGGTGAACTTCGAGATCAATGGGCGACACTACAACAAGGTGTACTATCTAGCTGATGGCATCTATCCGAGATGGTCGACATTTGTGAAGACGATCTCAAACCCTGTGCCAGGAGGCAAGAACGCCTGGTTTGCGAAGGTTCAGGAGGCTTGCAGGAAGGATGTCGAGTGGGCATTTGGTGTGCTCCAATCTCGATTTGCTGTTGTCCGGTACCCCACTCAGACCTGGTCGAAAGATCAAATGTGGGAGATTATGACTTGCTGTGTCATCTTGCACAACATGATCATCGAGAGCGAGCAAGAAGACCCAGTGTTTGACACTGAACCATACTACAGGCAGGGTCCTCTAGCCGAAGTTGATCACCAGCTACCAGCAACCTGGACTGCCTATCTCAGTATGCGTCAGGAGATCCGAGACCCACAGGTGCATCATCAACTGCAGCAAGATCTGATAGAGCATCTATGGAGGCTGAAGGGCGACGCCGGGCGCGACGTGTGATGAAATATGAGTTTTTATTTGTTGAACTATATAATTTGTATTGAACTATTTGTTGTTGTACTATTTTGTTGAAGTATTTGATATTTTTGTGATGAAATATGTGATAATTTTTTTTTATGTGCATAATTGAACGCCGAACAATGGCGAACCACGCCGAATATGGGCCTATTGTCGCCCATATGGGCCCTTTATTCACTGAAATGGGGCTGAAAAGTGGGCCGATTTCGGTTCCTGGGGGCGAGCTGGGGGAGACGACTGGGCGCGAAACCGCCCCCAGCACCGATTGCATCGCCGGCTCGCCCCCAGGGGGCGCTTTTTATGCGTCCTGGGGGGCCGAACGGCTGGAGATGCTCTTAGTTATTTGCTATAGCTTTCTTCATGTCAAGTATTAGTTCCTTAGACCATGAGACATGCCACTCCCGGATACCGGAGGAATGCCTTTTGTGCTATCAAATGTCACTTCCTAACTGGGTGATCATAAAGGTGCTCTACAGGTATCTCCGAAGGTGTCTGTTGGGTTGCATGGATCGAGACTAGGATTTGTCGCTCCGTGTGACAGAGAGGTATCTCTGGGCCCCCTCGATAATACAACATCATAAGAAGCTTCATGTGACTAATGAGTTTAGTCACGAGATCTTGTATTACAAAATGAGTAAAGAGACTTGTCATTATCGAGATTGAACTGGGTATGGAGATACTGACGATCGAATCTCAGACAAGTAACATATCATCGGACAAAGGGAATTGCATACGGGATTGTCTGAATCCTTGACATCGTGGTTCATCCGATAAAGATCTTCTTTGAATATGTAGGAACCAATATGGGCATCCAGGTTTCGCTATTGGTTATTGATCGGAGAGGAGTCTCGGTCATGTCTGCATGATTCTCGAACCCATAGTGTCGCACGCTTAACGTTCGATAGTACCAGGGTAGTATTGAGATATTAATAGTGGAAAATCCAAAGGTTGTTCGGAGTCCCGAATGGATACGAGACGTCACGAGGAGCTCTGGAATGGATCGGAGGTAAAGATTTATATATGGAAAGTTGTCGTCGGGGTTCCGGGAAAAGTCCGGTTTTTTCGGTATTGTATCGGGAAGCCACCGGAAGGTTCCAGAGGGGTCCGGAAGTCCCCAGAGGGGTCCGGAAGTCCCCAGAGTTCTCCCACGTCCCATACAGTAGCTTGGGCTGTATTGGGGCGCCATGGCCTTAATGGGTCAGGGGCACTAGCCCCAACAAGGTCCATGCACATGGGAAGGGGAAACCCTAAGGGGGAGTACTTGGCTTGGAGGGCACTCCTCCCCCCTTGGCCGCCGCCCCTGCTTTGGGAGGGGGGCTAGGGCTGCCACGCCCCTCCCTCAACCCTATATATAGTGGGGAGGTGCAGGGGGCAGCTAACCCTTCCGTGCTTGCCCCGTCTCCCTCCCGTTACTTCTCCTCCATGCCCCGTCAGCGCTTGGCGAAGCCCTGCCGGAGTTCCACTGCCACCACCATGTTGCCTTGTTGGTTCAGATCTCATCTACCTCCTCTACCTCCCTTGATGGATCAAGAAGGAGAGGATGCTGTTGGGGAACGTAGTATTTCAAAAAAATTCCTACAATCACACAAGATCTATCTAGGAGATGTATAGCAACGTGAGGGGAGAGTGTGTCTACGTACCCTCGTAGACCGAAAGCGAAAGCGTTTAGTAACGCGGTTGATGTAGTCGAACGTCTTAACGATCCAAACGACCAAGTACCGAACGCACGACACGTCCGCGATCTACACACGTTCAACTCGGTGACGTCCCGCGTACTCTTGATCCAGCTGAGGCCGAGGGTGAGTTCCGCCAGCACGATGACAAGTTGACGGTGATGATGAAGTTACCGACGCAGGGCTTCACCTAAGCACTACGACAATATGACTGAGGTGGAAAACTTTGGAGGGGGGCACCGCACACTGCTAAAGATCAACTTGTGTGTCTATGGGGTGCCCCCTCCCCCGTATATAAAGGAGGGGAGGAGGAGGCCGGCCGGCCACAAAGGGGCGCGCCAAGGGGGGAGGAATCCTACTCCTAGTAGGAGTAGGTTCCCCCCTTTCCTAGTCCTAGAAGGAGAAGAAGGGAAAGAGGAGAGAAGAGAAGGAAGGAGGGGGGGGGGCGCCCCCTTCCCCTTGTCCAATTCGGACTGGGCAAGGGGGGCGCCACCTCTGGCCGGCCCTCTCTCTTCTCCACTAAGGCCCATTGTGGCCCATTAATCCCCCGGGGGGTTCCGGTAACCTCCCGGTACTCCGGAAAATACCTGATACACTTCGGAACCATTTCGGTGTCCGAATATAACCTTCCAATATATCAATCTTTATGTCTCGACCATTTCGAGACTCCTCATCATGTCCGTCATCTAATCCGGGACTCCTAACAACCTTCGGTACATCAAATCACATAACTCATAATACATATCGTCATCAAACGTTAAGCGTGCGGACCCTGCGGGTTCGAGAACTATGTAGACATGACCGAGACATATCTCCGGTCAATAACCAATAGCAGAATCTGGATGCTCATATTGGTTCCTACATATTCTATGAAGATCTTTATCGGTCAAACCGCATAACAACATACGATGTTTCCTTTGTCATCGGCATGTTACTTGCCCGAGATTCGATCGTCGGTATCATCATACCTAGTTCAATCTCGTTACCGGCAAGTCTCTTTACTCGTTCCATAATGCATCATCCCGTGACTAACTCATTAGTCACATTGCTTGCAAGGCTCATAGTGATGTGCATTACCGAGAGGGCCCAGAGATACCTCTCCGATACACGGAGTGACAAATCCTAATCTCGATCTATGCCAACTCAACAAACACCATTAGAGACACCTATAGAGCATCTTTATAATCACCCAGTTACGTTGTGATGTTTGATAGCACACAAGGTGTTCCTCCGGTATTCGGGAGTTGCATAATCTCATAGTCATAGGAACATGTATAAGTTAGGAAGAAAGCAATAGCAATAAACTAAATGATCATAGTGCTAAGCTAACGGATGGGTCTAGTACATCACATCATTCTCTAATGATGTGATCCTGTTCATCAAATGACAACACATGTCCATGGCTAGGAAACTTAACCATCTTTAATTAACGAGCTAGTCAAGTAGAGGCATACTAGGGACACTTTGTTTGTCTATGTATTCACAAATGTACTAAGTTTCTGGTTAATACAATTCTAGCATGAATAATAAACATTTATCATGATATAAGGAAATATAAATAACAACTTTATTATTGCCTCTAGGGCATATTTCCTTCAGTCTCCCACTTGCACTAGAGTCAATAATCTAGATTACACAATTATGATTCTAACACCCATGGAGTCTTGGTGCTGATCATGTTTTGCTCGTGAGAGAGCCTTAGTCAATGGGTCTTCAACATTCAGATCCGTATGTATCTTGCAAATCTCTATGTCTCCCTCCCTGACTTGATCGCAGATGGAATTGAAGCGTCTCTTGATGTGCTTAGTTCTCTTGTGAAATCTGGATTCCTTTGCCAAGGCAATTGCACCAGTATTGTCACAGAAGATTTTCATTGGACCCGATGCACTAGGTATTACACCTAGATCGGATATGAACTCCTTCATTTGCTGCTTCCGAAGCAGCTATGTATTTCGCTTCACACATAGATCCCGCCATGACGCTCTTCTTAGAACTGCACCAACTGACAACTCCACCATTCAACAAAAATATGTATGCGGTTTGTAACTTAGAGTCATCCGTATCAGTGTCAAATCTCGCATCTACGTAATCGTTTATGACGAGCTCTTTGTCACCTCCATAAACGAGAAACATATCCTTAGTCCTTTTCACGTATTTCAGGGTGTTCTTGACCTCTGTCCAGTGATCCACTCCTGGATTACTTTGGTACCTCCCTGCTAAACTAATAGCAAGGCACACATCAGGTCTGGTACACATCATTGCATACATGATAGAACCTATGGCTGAGGCATAGGGAATGACTTCCATTTTCTCTATATATTCTGCAGTCTTCCAAGCCATGGCTTGATAGCCCATTACAAGTGTAGATTCTAAGTTCATTTCGATAGCAAAGAATCCCCAAGTAACGTTTTGAGCTGTGCTCAGTGGGTGCCTATGTTTGAGTTGTTGTTTTACAACACTCTCTTTGGCCCCGAAGTAATTTTCTGGTGTAGCTATGGTTCGGACACGACCAAGCCCCCAAGTGATCAATAATATGATAAGCCAATAAGGCAGGATACCCATGTTTGAACCGCACATCATGGCAGCAGGTCCTCTTCGGCAACCTTTAACTTTTTGCAAGAGATAAATTCTTCTCGAACCGGGATTTTGAACCGGATATTGAGAGCTTCAAAGCTTTGTGGGAGACATCTTTCCCTTGAACCAGATTTTAAACCGGGATCTTCATTTTCAGCCGAAATTTTTTTGACGGCCTTTAAACTCAAACTTGCGAGAAGTTAATTCCTTTTTGAACTGGAAAAATTCTTAAACCGGATTTGAGAGCTTCAGAGCTTTGTGGGAGACAGATTTCCCTTGAACTGGATTGTAAACCGGATGTTTGAGAGCTTCAGTGAGACTGACTTCCCTTGAACCGGATTGTTACCCGGATATTTGAGAGCTTCAGTTAGACTGACTTTCCCTTGAGCCGGATTTTAAACCGGAATCGTTTCTGATGACCTGGAACTTCTTCATTGGTCCGGGATTTTTTAACTGTCATATACTTTCTAAGCCGGAAATTTTCTGACGGCCTTTAAATCAATATAGCGTCAGCCTCTGGGACCGGGTTATCTTCCCCTTCAACGTCCTGGGGTTCTTGACTTTACTGAAAACCAGCAATATTTGCTGAGTCATATCATTGTAGCCCCCAAGTCTCAAGGTGACGCGAGGAGTTGGCTTGAGATTCTCCATATTTGACCCGTTATATAAACTGGCATAACTTGTATATCATTGGTGTTGATCGCACGATGTGAATCCACAGAAGGTTGAGCGGGTTATAAATGATCCCGTATGAGCCGTGTCAGCAACTCGGCCAATGGTTCCTTCCAACTGGTGATTTGAAGTTAACCAAACTGTAGTGGCGACGACTTGTGCGCCTGCCCATTGAACCACCAAGTGTAGACGGTGGTCGATAGTATATGATAATTTGCCTCCATTTTGAAAGAAAACCGGGCTACCCAAGCAGTGACTTGCTCATACTCAATAAACAGCTCATGCAGATAGGTGTGGCCCGGTGTGTTGATGTAGACCAGACCGCAAGGGCGGCAGCAGAAGCACTTCCGTTGAGCACGGCAGCATGGATAAATGTTAGTGCAACCTGACGATGGTATGCACTCCATATCCGCGATATAACTCCACTTCGACGATGAATAATTATCCTGATGTACTTGGATGACGGATAATCTTGTCATCTCTGCCATGATCATGGAACAAAAAATATTAAAGAGAGGACAATTGTTCCCGGAGGAACTTAAAGTATATTGAAAAAATAAATAAGGCGGATAGCACCTGATATTTTCCTGGGACGTCGCGCCAGTCATTGCGACAAGGCATAGTTAGCTGCTGTTGTGAATCGGCCGTAACAGCAAAATGTCTGATCATATAGCTTGAGCCAACCTCTGTCCCTTTTCGCAACTTGAGGTCTCATACAAATCCATGGTTTTCACTCCTCACGTAGAATGACCAATAGGCAGCAATTTTCCATCTTCGGGTATATTCTACTGTTTTATATAATCCATCACTGCAGATACCCTCCTCCAGGTGATGATCAAAATCACAATCATTGCTAATAATCATCTCTAGAAATTTTCTATGGTTGCAGAGAGGCGTCCTTGCCAGCCAAATAATCCATGGATAACATTTTGTAGACCCTTTCCAAAAAATCTTCACAACGCGCTGACCGAGTTGACTAATTTGACCATATAATGCTGTTGTGTGCAGCAACTCCATCAACCTTAGAAATTTATCTGTACCTGATACGTCTCCAACGTATCTATAATTTTTGATTGCTCCATGCTATATTATCTACTGTTTTGGGCAATATTGGGCTTTATTATCCACTTTTATATTATTTTTGGGACTAATCTATTAACCGGAGGCCCAGCCCAGATTTGCTGTTTTATGCCTATTTTAGTGTTTCGAAGAAAAGGAATATCAGAAGGAGTCGAAACGGAACAAAATCAACTAGAGAAGTTATTTTTGGAACAAAAGCCACCCGATGGACTTGGACCCCACGTCAAGGAAGGAAGGAGGAGCTCACAAGGGTAGGGGGGCGCCCACCCCCCTGGGGCGCGCCCCCTGCCTCGTGGGGCCCCCGTGGCTCCTCCGATGTACTTCCTGCACCCATATATATTGTCGTACCCTAAAACTTCTAGAAAAGAGATTAGATCGGGAGTTCCGCCGCCAGAAGCCTCAGTAGCCACCAAAAGTCAATCGGGACCCTGTTCCGAGACCCTGCCGGAGGGGGGAACCCTCACCGGTGGCCATCTTCATCATCTCGGTGCTCTCCATGACGAGAAGGGAGTAGTTCTCCCTCGGGGCTGAGGGTATGTACCAGTAGCTTTGTGTTTGATCTCTCTCTCTCATGTTCTTGAGATGATACGATCTTGATGTATCGCGAGCTTTGCTATTATATTTGGATCCTATGATGTTTCTTCCCCCCTCTTCTCTCTTGTAATGAATCGAGTTTCCCCTTTGAAGTAATCTTATCGGATTGAGTCTTTAAAGACTTGAGAACACTTGATGTATGTCTTGCCGTGGATATTTGTGGTGACAATGGGATACCACGTGCCACTTGATGTATGTTAAGGTGACCAACTTGCGGGTTTCGTGACATTGGGAACCTATGCATAGGGGTTGGCACACGTTTTCGTCGTGATTCTTCGGTAGAACTTTGGGGCACTCTTTGAGGTCCTTTGTGTTGGTTGAATAGATGAGTCTGAGATTGTGTGACGCATATCGTATAATCATACCCACGGATACTTGAGGTGACATTGGAGTATCTAGGTGACATTAGGGTTTTGGTTGATTTGTGTCTTAAGGTGTTATTCTAGTACGAACTCTAGGGCTGCTTGTGACACTTATAGGAATAGCCCAACGGATTGATTGGAAAGAATAACTTTGAGGTGATTTCGTACCCTACCATAATCTCTTCGTTCATTCTCCGCTATTAGTGACTTTGGAGTGACTCTTTGTTGCATGTTGAGGGATAGTTTTATGATCCAATTATGTTAGTATTGTTGAGGGAACTTACACTAGCGAAAATATGAACCCTAGGCCTTATTTCTACGCATTGCAATACCGTTTACGCTCACTTTTATCACTTGCTACCTTGCTGTTTTTATAATTTCAGATTACAAATACCCATATCTACTATCCATATACCACTTGTATCACCATCTCATCGCCGAACTAGTACACATATACAATTTACCATTGTATTGGGTGTGTTGGGGACACAAGAGACTCTTTGTTATTTGGTTGCAGGGTTGCTTGAGAGAGACCATCTTCATCCTATGCCTCCTACGGATTGATAAACCTTAGGTCATCCACTTGAGGGAAATTTGCTACTGTCCTACAAACCTCTGCACTTGGAGGCCCAACAATGTCTACAAGAAGAAGGTTGTGTAGTAGACATCAAGCTCTTTTCTGGCGCCGTTGCCCGGGAGGTGAGTGCTTGAAGGTATATCTTTAGATCTTGCAATCGAGTCTTTTAGTTTCTTGTTTTATCACTAGTTTAGTTTATAAAAGAATATTAAAAAAAAAGGAATTAAGTTTGTCTCATATGCTTCACCTTTTTAATATCTTTCGTGAGTATGATGGAAAGGATAATTGTGCTCAAGTGCTAGAAGAAGAAATCTATAAAATGGTTGGCACTAAATATTTGAATGATGAGCATGATTGCAATGTTGTTAGTATGAATTCCTTGAATATCCATGATGCTAATGATATGCAAAGCCACAAGCTTGGGGAAGCTATGTTTGATGAAGATGCTATTTTTTGTCCCCCAAGCTTTGATGAGCAAATTTACTATGATGAAAGCATGCCTCCTATCTATGATGATTATTGTGATGACACGTATGCTTTAAAGAATAATAATAACAATGAACCTTGTCATCTTGATCTTAATTTTCAATCACTTGATAGTTATTTTGTTGAGTTTGCTCCCACTATTATTCATGAGAAGAATTTTGCTTGTGTGGAGAGTAATAAATTTTCTATGCTTGTAGATCATGAAAAGAATGCTTTAGGTGCTGGTTATATTGTTGAATTCATTCATGATGCTACTGAAAATTATTATGAGGGAGGAATATATGTTTGTATGAATTGCAATAATATCAAGTTTCCTCTCTATGTGCTTAAAGTTTTGAAGTTATGCTTGTTTTGTCCTCCTATGCTAGTTGATTATTGTTCCCACAAGTTGTTTGCTCACAAAATCCCTATGCATAGGAAGTGGGTTATACTTATATGTGCTAGTCATATTCTTCATGATGCTCTCTTTATGTTTCAATTCTTATCCTTTATGTGAGCATCATTGAAATCATCATGCCTAGCTAGGGGCGTTAAACGATAGCGCTTGTTGGGAGGCAACCCAATTTTATTTTTGTTCCTTTATTTTTGTTCCTGTTTAGTAATAAATAATTCATTTAGCCTCTGTTTATATGTGGTTTTATGTGTTTAATTAGTGTTTGTGCCAAGTAGAACCTTTGGTAAGATTTGGGGAAAGTCTTGCTGATCATGCTGTAAAAAACTGGAACTTCAGCGCTCATGAGAATTGCTGCCATTTTTATTTCGAGAGTGATATTTAGTTAATTCTTTTTCTCATATGATTAATATATAAATTCCTCAGGTCCAGAAATTTATTTGAGAATTTTATGAGTTCCAGAAGTATACGTTTGATCCAGATTACTACAGACTGTTCTGTTTTTGACAGATTCTGTTTTTCATGTGTTGTTTACTTATTTTGATGAATCTATGGCTAGTAAAATAGTTTATAAACCTTAGAGAAGTTGTAATACAGTAGGTTTAACACCAATATAAATAAATAATGAGTTCATTACAGTACCTAAGTGGTGATCTATTTTCTTATACTAACGGAGCTTACGAGTTTTCTGTTAAGTTTTGTGTTGTGAAGTTTTCAAGTTTTGGATAAGGATTCGATGGACTATGGAATAAGGAGTGGCAAGAGCCTAAGCTTGGGGATTCCCAAGGCACCCCAAGTTAATATTCAAGGATAGCCAAGAGCCTAAGCTTGGGGATGCCCCGGAAGGCATCCCCTCTTTCGTCTTCGTTCATCGGTAACTTTACTTGGAGCTATATTTTTATTCACCACATGATATGTGTTTTGCTTGGAGCGTCAATTTATTTTGTTAGGATTTGCTTGCTGTTATTTATAACAATGTTTTGCATCTTTTATTCCAATAAAATTGGCATTGATAGCCTTTACTATGCCTATTTTAGAAGTCTACATGTTGCTGTTTGAAAAGAGAAAGTTTACCGCTGTTGCAATAATTCCCTAGAAAAGTCAGAATGTGATAAAATGTTGAAACCTTTTGCATATTAATCTCTGATAAATTTACTACAGTGGGAATTTTCTTTCATAATTTTTGGAGTTAGAAAAGTATGGATGTTGCTGCATTCTTTACAGACTATCCTGTTTAGGCAGATTCCTGTTATGTTTGCATTGTTTGCATATGTTTGCTTCTTTAATGATTCTATTTGAGGATAGTACTATTAAATATGCAGAGAAATTTAGTATGCAATGTTGAATAATAATTTTAGTGATTTGCTATAGTAGAGTATGATAAGGTTTTGGCAATGGTTTATACTAACTTATCTCACGAGTCCTTGTTGAGTTTTGTGTGGATGAAGCTTTTGAGATTTAGGGAGACCGTGATATGAGAGGAATTAAGGAGACACAAAAGCTCAAGCTTGGGGATGCCCAAGGCACCCCAAGATAATATTTCAAGAAGTCTCAAGCATCTAAGCTTGGGGATGCCCCAGTTGGCATCCCACCTTTTTTCTTCAACAATTATCGATTAGTATCGGTTGATCCTAAATTTTTGCTTCTTCACATGATGTTTGCTATTCTTAGATGTCATTTTATTTTGCGTTGATTTCTGTTTGAATAGAGTACCAAGATCTGAAATTATTAAATGTTAGAGAGTCTTCACATAGTTGCATAATTATTAAACTACTCATTGATCTTCACTTATATCTTTCGGAGTAGTTTGTTGTTGCTCTAGTGCTTCACTTATATCTTTTAGAGCATGGTGGTAGTTTTATTTTGAAGAAATAGATGAACTCTCATGCTTCACTTATATTATTTTGAGAGTATTAAATAGCATGGTAATTTGCTTAAAATCCTAATATGATAGGTATTCAAGAATAATAAAATTCTCTTATGAGTGTGTTGAATACTATGAGAAGTTTGATACTTGATAATTGTTTTGAGATATGGAGATGGTGATATTAGAGTCATGATAATTGAGTAGTTGTGAATTTGAGAAATACTTGTGTTGAAGTTTGTGATTTCCGTAGCATGCATGTATGGTGAACCGTTATGTGACGAAGTCGGAGCATGATTTATTTATTGATTGCCTTCCTTATGAGTGGCGGTCGGGGACGAGCGATGGTATTTTCCTACCAATCTATCCCCCTAGGAGCATGCCGTAGTACTTTGTTTCGATAACTAATAGATTTTTGCAATAAGTATGTGAGTTCTTTATGACTAATGTTGAGTCCATGGATTATACGCACTCTCACCCTTCCACCATTGCTAGCCTCTCTAGTACCGCACAACTTTCGCCGGTACCATAACCCACCATATACCTTCCTCAAAACAGCCACCATACCTACCTATTATGGCATTCCCATAGCCATTCCGAGATATATTGCCATGCAACTTTCCACCATTCCGTTTATCATGACACATTCATCATTGTCATATTGCTTAGCATGATCATGTAGTTGACATAGTATTTGTGGCAAAGCCACCATTCATAATTTTTTCATACATGTCACTCTTGATTCATTGCATATCCCGGTACACCGTCGGAGGCATTCATATAGAGTCAGCTTTGTTCTAGTATCGAGTTGTATCATTGAGTTGTAAATAAATAGAAGTGTGATGATCATCATTCAATAGAGCATTGTCCCCCCCCCCAAAGAAAGGATAAAAAAAGAAAGGCCAAAAAAAAGAAAGGCCAAATAAATATAATAATAAAAGGGACAATGCTACTATCATTTTACCACTTGTGCTTCAAAGTAGCACCATGATCTTCATGATAGAGAGTCTCCTATGTTGTCACTTTCATATACTAGTGGGAATCTTTCATTATAGAACTTGGCTTGTATATTTCAATGAAGGGCTTCCTCAAAATGCCCTAGGTCTTCGTGAGCAAGCGAGTTGGATGCACACCCACTAGTTTCTTTTGTTGAGCTTTCATATACTTATAGCTCTAATGCATCCGTTGCATGGCAATCCCTACTCACTCACATTGATATCTATTGATGGGCATCTCCATAGCCCGTTGATATGCCTAGTTGATGTGAGACTATCTTCTCCCTTTTTGTCTTCTCCACAACCACCATTCTATCCCACCTATAGTGCTATGTCCATGGCTCACGCTCATGTATTGCGTGAAGATTGAAAAAGTTTGAGAACATTAAAAGTATGAAACAATTGCTTGGCTTTTCATCGGGGTTGTGCATGATTTAAATATGTTGTGTGGTGAAGATGGAGCATAGCCAGACTATATGATTTTGTAGGGATAGCTTTCTTTGGCCATGTTATTTTCAGAAGACATAATTGCTTAGTTAGTATACTTGAAGTATTATTGTTTTTATGTCAATATTAAACTTTTGCCTTGAATCTTTTGGATCTGAATATTCATATCACAAGTAAGAAGAATTACATTGAAATTATGCCAACTAGCATTCCACATCAAAAATTATCTTTTTATCATTTACCTACTCGAGGACGAGCAGGAATTAACCTTGGGGATGCTTGATACGTCTCCAACGTATCTATAATTTTTGATTGCTCCATGCTATATTATCTACTGTTTTGGGCAATATTGGGCTTTATTATCCACTTTTATATTATTTTTGGGACTAACCTATTAACCTGAGGCCCAGCCCAGATTTGCTGTTTTATGCCTATTTCAGTGTTTCGAAGAAAAGGAATATCAGACGGAGTCGAAACGGAACGAAATCAACTAGAGAAGTTATTTTTGGAACAAAAGCCACCCGATGGACTTAGACCCCACGTCAAGGAAGGAAGGAGGAGCTCACGAGGGTAGGGGGGGCGCCCACCCCCCTGGGGCGTGCCCCCTGCCTCGTGGGGCCCCCGTGGCTCCTTTGATGTACTTCCTGCACCCATATATATCGTCGTACCCTAAAACTTCCAGAAGAGAGATTAGATCGGGAGTTCTGCCGCCAGAAGCCTCAGTAGCCACCAAAAGTCAATCGGGACCCTGTTCCGGGACCCTGCCGGAGGGGGGAACCCTCACCGGTGGCCATCTTCATCATCCCGGTGCTCTCCATGACGAGGAGGGAGTAGTTCTCCCTCGGGGCTGAGGGTATGTACCAGTAGCTATGTGTTTGATCTCTCTCTCTCTCTCATGTTCTTGAGATGATACGATCTTGATGTATCGCGAGCTTTGCTATTATATTTGGATCCTATGATGTTTCTTCCCCCCTCTTCTCTCTTGTAATGAATCGAGTTTCCCCTTTGAAGTAATCTTATCGGATTGAGTCTTTAAAGACTTGAGAACACTTGATGTATGTCTTCCCGTGGATATCTGTGGTGACAATGGGATACCACGTGCCACTTGATGTATGTTAAGGTGACCAACTTGCGGGTTTCGTGACATTGGGAACCTATGCATAGGGGTTGGCACACGTTTTCGTTGTGATTCTCCGGTAGAACTTTGGGGCACTCTTTGAGGTCCTTTGTGTTGGTTGAATAGATGAATCTGAGATTGTGTGACGCATATCGTATAATCATACCCACGGATACTTGAGGTGACATTGGAGTATCTAGGTGACATTAGGGTTTTGGTTGATTTGTGTCTTAAGGTGTTATTCTAGTACGAACTCTAGGGCTGTTTGTGACACTTATAGGAATAGCCCAACGGATTGATTGGAAAGAATAACTTTGAGGTGGTTTCGTACCCTACCATAATCTCTTTGTTCGTTCTCCGCTATTAGTGACTTTGGAGTGACTCTTTCTTGCATGTTGAGGGATAGTTTTATGATCCAATTATGTTAGTATTGTTGAGGGAACTTACACTAGCAAAAGCATGAACCCTAGGCCTTATTTCTACGCATTGCAATACCGTTTACGCTCACTTTTATCACTTGCTACCTTGCTGTTTTTATAATTTCAGATTACAAATACCCATATCTACTATCCATATACCACTTGTATCACCATCTATTCGCCGAACTAGTGCACCTATACAATTTACCATTGTATTGGGTGTGTTGGGGACACAAGAGGCTCTTTGTTATTTGGTTGCAGGGTTGCTTGAGAGAGACCATCTTCATCCTACGCCTCCTACGGATTGATAAACCTTAGGTCACCCACTTGAGGGAAATTTGCTACTGTCCTACAAACCTCTGCACTTGGAGGCCCAACAACGTCTACAAGAATAAAGTTGTGTAGTAGACATCAGTACCCTCCTCAAAACTACTAGTTAATGAGGCATCAGTGACAAGTTCTGACTTGGAGGACATACTTTGTGCTAGTTGCCGCTAATTCTGATCCATGCATTCTAAAACCGCGTTAGTGTCTATTTCGGACAGTAGCATCAGTGGGTGGTTTCTTTCTGACCCCTTCAAAGCACGAGCCACCACTCAGTGCCCAGCACAAGCGCAGTGCAACCAATCTGCCACACCGATCGTGGGCTTCGCTCCCTCGTAGTTACACGCCGCGGCCACAGCTCACGGCAGAAGTGAAGCGAGACGGAGGCAGCTCGGTGCTGCGGGGGAGAGGTCGTACGGCAAGGCAACAGGACCGGCCCGAGGGGACGCAGTATGGATGGCGGCTCAAGCGGCAGGGGAGACAGCCGCAGGTTGAGGCAGCACGCGGGCGCGCGGTGACCCGGCAACAGCGCGCGGACGTCGAGTATACAAGGCCGTACGCAGAGGCGACGCCGGCGGTTGGTGGGTTGTGACAAAGTCAGAGTCCAGCGGCGAGCGACTCGGGTGTGGCCCCAGCGGAGGCCGGCGGACAGGGCCGGCTCAAAGCAGGGTGGCGGCTCGTGAGCGGCGACTCGGCCATTTTTGGTGGTTTAGCCCCTGCGAGAACCATCTTCGGAGGTGACCCGGAAGGTCAGCGGCTCGACGGTAGTCGCGAGGTGTGCCATCGCATGATTAGTTCGAGATTATACGGGTCTTGGATAGGTAAACTCGAGGCCATGGTGGAGGGGCGCCGACGGTTCTTGGCAAAACACAGCTAAACCGGAGTATTGAGCCGGCGCGGGGACGAGGTCGACAACTTGTGGCGACCACTGTATTCCAAAGATGATTTTCCGGTGACGGCTCGTCGCGGGGAGGCCTAGAGGCGCGAGGCGGCTCTCCAGCGGGGGCTCGTGGTGGCGCGTCACACAAAGATGGCAGCATGAGAGGCCGGAACAACAGTTTGATGCAGGTCGGCACCTAGAAGCGAGGCGGTGACTCAAAAAAAAACAACTCCAGCGAGGGTGGTGCAGGGCCAAGGCGAGTTGAAGTAGGATGCTTGAGGTGCGGCAATGTCGGAGGAGTAAACGTCCAGGCGTGGCGGTTCAAACGCGCGGTGGCATAGGCGAATCGCAGGCGGCCAGTCGCCGCGAGCGTGATGAGGCAGGCGGCCCGTTCCAAAAGCGCAGCGGGGGCACAAGCGGTGGAATAGTCCTAATCCGTATTCCCTTCTGGCTGGTTCAACTTTGACTTTTCTTCATCTAGCTCTTGTAAACCGATCAGACGTGACTCTTGCCATTGAGAAGTAGTCTTTGCTCGTACGTACAGATACACTTGACAATTAATTTGGGACGCTGATAAGTGCCACACGTGTGGGCGTTAGGCAGTCCGCCCACACATTTTGTGTGGTGTATAAGACAAATAACCCACACACCTACGTGTGGGCAAAACAACTAGCGCCCACACGCCTCTTTTTCCCCTCCCGATCCCTCTCACACGTGTGCGTGTGGGCGAAGTTGATAACGCCCACACGCCTGTATGTTAGGCCTCATACCTCCTGGTCCCGCACGCCACGCGTGACGGTCACCGCGCGCCCGCAGTTGCCATGGTCCAGACCCTCGTCCATGTTCGTTTAACTGCAGTTGCCATGTCGCTGAACTACGGTTGCCATGTCGGACAACTGCAGTTGCCATGGTTGCTCAACTGCAGTTGCCATGTATGGTCTGATCTAATGTAGTTGCCATGATTTCATAACTTTAGGAGTTGCCACACACTAACACTAGGCAGTTGAGAGAGTTGTCATGTGCTCACAAGCATGCTAGGGTAGTTGCCATGTAAAAAGGAAGAGTTGCCATCTGCTTACGTGCATGTTAGGGCAGTTGCCATGTACATGCACGTTAGGGCAGTTGCCATGTACCATGCAAAAACATATGGCAACTCGGTAAAAGAGAGTTGCCATCTGCTTACGTGCACACTAGGCAGTTGCCGTGTACCCTGCAAAACACATGGCAAACTCGGGTAAAAAAAAGAGAGTTACCACCTGCTTATAAAGCACACTAGGAGCAGTTGCCATGTGCACTGCAAAACACATGGCAACTAGCAGTTTGGGTGGGAGAGGAGATGGGCGTGTGGGCGAGATGGCAAATGCCCACACACTAGCCCTTGTGTGTGCGTGCAAAGTGGCGTGTGGGCGAGCTGCTGAACGCCCACACACCAGCTCCTCCTGTGTGGTGAAACGGCTGTGTGGGCGACCGGCTGAACACCCACACACCAGGCCAGTCCTACGTGGCACTAGAAACATGCCAAGTTTCGTGCGCTCACGAACGGACGCGGATCCACGCGTGTGGGCGAGATGCAAACGCCCACACGTGTGGGCGTTAACATTTCCGTTAATTTGTAGTCTCCGGTCGTCATGCTAGGGAATAGCAGCGGAAGATGTTTGTTTTTCCGAAACTTGATCTTCTCGCGAACAACATCTGACCCGATTATTGCAGTGTATGTGCCGCAGCAGGAAAAATCCAGCGGTGATGACAAATCAAAAACAAACAGGCGGCTCTCAGGTGAGAAGCGAGGCCTGGCGATTTGTCCATGGGGATCGAGATGGAAACCCGCATAGACAAAGGCGGTGACAGCGACTTGATCACGCAGGGATCAGATTTGATGCGTCCTCTTTTAGAAGTCTGTCCGTCTTGAAGCGGTTTCGTTAACTCGGTGACCGTGCGACGACACACCTAATGCAACCCTAATTTCTTGAATCTTCTTCATCTGACGAATTGCTCGCTTCTTGATCCCTAAAGAGCTTCGTCCAAGAACTCAACACCATCATTCGCTTGCCCCACGGTGAGCACCAACTGTCGTGGAATTGTCACGTCAGATGTCCTAGTGTGAGGACTTAGTCGTGAGGCCACGCATCTATGTGGTAGCTTGAGAGGGGTTGAACGGAATCGAGAGAGGCAACACAAGACAAGGATTTAGACAGCTTCGGGCCCCAGGAAACATCATCCGGTAATAGCCCTACATGTTGTTTGTGGCTAGGTCTCATTATTCTCACGAGGGAGTCGCCGTAAATCGGCTCTCCTCTAGATGTTTCTAGCCCTAGAGATTATTGATTGTTGCTTGTCGCTTCTCCCTCTTTGGGGAGCCCTGCCCCTCCTTATATATGTTGAAGGGGCGGGTTACATCTGGAGTCCTATTAGGATTAGGACTAGTCTATCTCTAATACAAACCGGATACAAGTCCAGGTATTAAATCCTTGTAAGATAAATATTCCTCACGCCTTTCCTCTTAAACCGGCCCACCATAATATGAGCCGGCCTTCTGGGCCTTGGGCCTTGTCATCCGTCTGTCCCGCCTGCCAGGTTACCAGTGAATCATAATGTTCAATCAGGTTGATTGTAAACCGTCTGGTCTGTGCGGGTCGCCGGTGAATCTCCAAGTCCGGCCGGGTTATACTTCCGGCCGGGTTACACCACGGGGTATATCCTCGACAGGTCGGGCATTGAGTCTGACTCAACTTCACACCTTGTAACACAGGCAAGAACCCTTTCTTTGCTTGATCCATTTTGAACTTCTTCAAAACTTTATCAAGGCATGTGCTTTGTGAAAGTCCAATTAAGTGTCTTGATCTATCTCTATAGATCTCGATGCCCAATATATAAGCAGCTTCACCGAGGTCTTTCATTGAAAAATTCTTGTTCAAGTATCCTTTTATGATATTCAAAAATTCAGTATCATTTCCGATCAACAATATGTCATCCACATATAATATCAGAAATGCTACGGAGCTCCCACTCACTTTCTTGTAAATACAGGCTTCTCCAAAAGACTGTATAAAACCGTATGCTTTGATCACACTATCAAAGCGTATATTCCAACTCCGAGATGCTTGCACCAGTCCATAAATGGATCGCTGGAGCTTGCACATTTTGTTAGCACCTTTTGGATCAACAAAACCTTCCGGTTGCATCATATACAACTCTTATTTAAGATATCCATTAAGGAATGCAATTTTGACATCCATTTGCCAAATTTCATAATCATAAAATGCGGCAATTGCTAACATGATTCGGACGGACTTAAGCATCGCTACGGGTGACAAGGTCTCATCGTAGTCAACTCCTTGAACTTGTCGAAAACCTTTCGCAACAAGTCGAGCTTTGTAGACAGTAACATTACCGTCAGCGTCAGTCTTCTTCTTGAAGATCCATTTATTCTCAATGGCTTGCCGATCATTGGGCAAGTCAACCAAAGTCCACAGTTTGTTCTCATACATGGATCCCATCTCAGATTTCATGGCCTCAAGCCATTTTGATCATAAGTTTCATGATCATCATCATTATCTTCCTCACTAATGGGTGTAGGAATCACTGGAACTGATTTTTGTGATGAACTACTTTCCAATAAGGGAGCATGTAGAATTACCTCATCAAGTTCTACTTTCCTCCCACTCACTTCTTTAGAGAGAAACTCCTTCTCTAGAAAGGATCCATTCTTAGCAATGAATATCTTGCCTTCGGATCTGTGATAGAAGGTGTATCCAACAGTTTTCTTTGGGTATCCTATGAAGACACATTTCTCTGATTTGGGTTCGAGCTTATCAGGTTGAAGCTTTTTCACATAAGCATTGCAACCCCAAACTTTAAGAAACGACAACTTGGGTTTCTTGCCAAACCATAGTTCATATGGTGTCGTCTCAACAGATTTCTATGGTGCCCTATTTAACGTGAATGCAACCGTCTCTAAAGCATAACCCCAAAACAATAGCGGTGAATCCGTATGAGACATCATATAGATCGCACCATATCTAATAAAGTTTGGTTACGACGTTCGGACACACCATTACGCTGTGGTGTTCCAGGTGGCGTGAGTTGCGAAACTATTCCACATTGTTCCAAATGAAGACCAAACTCATAACTCAAATATTCACCTCCACGATCGGATCGTAGAAACTTAATTTTCTTGTTACGATGATTTTCTACTTCACTCTGAAATTCTTTAAACTTTTCAAATGTTTCAGACTTATGTTTCATCAAGTAGATATACCCATATATGCTCAAATCATCTGTGAAGGTCAGAAAATAACGATGCCCGCCACGAGCATCAACACTCATCAGACCGCATACATCAATATGTATTATTTCCAATAAGTCTGTTGTTCGTTCCATTGTTCTGGAGAACGGAGACTTAGTCATCTTTCCCATGAGGCATGGTTCGCAAGCATCAAGTGATTCATAATCAAGTGATTCCAAAAGCCCATCAACATGGAGTTTCTTCATGCGCTTTACACCAATATGACCTAAATGGCAGTGCCACAAATAAGTTGCACTATCATTATTAAACTTATATCTTTTGGCTTCAATACTATGAATATGTGTATCACTACTATCACGATTCAATAAAAATAGACCACTCATCAAGGGTGCATGACCATAAAAGATATTACTCATATAAATAGAACAACCATTATTCTCTGATTTAAATGAATAACCGTCTCGCATCAAAACAAGATTCAGATATAATGTTCATGCTTAATGCTGGCACCAAATAACGATTATTCAGGTCTAATACTAATCCCGAAGGTAGATGTAGAGGTAGCGTGCCGACGGTGATCACATCGACTTTGGAACCATTTCCCACGCGCATCGTCACCTCGCCCTTAGCCAATCTTCGCTTAATCCGTAGCCCATGTTTTGAGTTGCAAATATTAGCTACAGAACCAGTATCAAATACCCAGGCGTTACTGCGAGCATTAGTAAGGTACACATCAATAACATGTATATTAAATATACCTTTCACTTTGCCATCCTTCTTATCTGCCAAATACTTGGGGCAGTTCCGCTTCCAGTGACCATTCCGTTTGCAGTAAAAGCATTCAGTCTCAGGCTTAGGTCCAGACTTGGGCTTCTTCACTTGAGCAGCAACTTGCTTGCCATTCTTCTTGAAGTTCCCCTTCTTCCCTTTTCCCTTTTTCTTGAAACTAGTGGTCTTGTTAACCATCAACACTTGATGCTCCTTCTTGATTTCTACCTCCGCAGCTTTTAGCATCACGAAGAGCTCGGGAATTGTCTTATCCATCCCTTGCATATTGTAGTTCATCACGAAGCTTTTGTAGCTTGGTGGTAGTGATTAAAGAACTCTGTCAACGACACTATCATCAGGAAGATTAACTCCCAGTTGAGTCAAGTGGTTGTGCACTACAACAGAAACCCCCCTTTAGATACACAATGATGTGTTGTCTTTTGTCCATATAAGCATTGCTAAGGTCCACACCAACGGATTAATATGTGTTGTCGTAGGTGGCATTGGAAGAGTCTACAACAACACATATAGATCCGTTGGTAATCTGAAGAATAATGTGTTGCAAAGCAGCAACAAATTCATGCAATGCTTATATGCATTGTTGTTTGCATAATAGAGTAACCTTCATATATAATCATTTATCATTTATAACAGTAGGTAGTTTGAATAGCAGTACAAGGCGCAACTTCAATAAAATTTGAGAGAGTAGAAATGAAACTAATATATTGATTCAATTGCACAATCTGTTACATTGCAATGCAAGTTTCATCAGTTAGGAGTACATCACTTTCTTAAAAAATACAATTTATATAATATAAAATTTCTAAATATTCATAGGATTGACTTCGACTCTGCACCAAGTACCAAGCATCAACATATAGGGGTTGTCTTCTTGCGCCCATGCTAGCCCAACCAAAGCTAGGCTCACCAAATATTTGCCAAACAAATATTCCCGCTGGTGTCTCGCCTTGATATATGGGTTGTTTGTCTTGCGCTCATACCAGCCCTACCAAAGCTAGGGTCGCCAAATATTTGGCAGACAAATTCGCCGTCGTCGTCGCCGTCTCGCCAAGAGTTGGAGCAGGTAACTCAACGCGGGACCAAAATGTTGCCTTCCATAGAAATGTTGTTCAATGCACTACGCATATTCTCCAAGGATCCAAGTAACCATGATGTACAGTATTATTAAACTTCTCAGCCTACAATGAAAAAAATACTATTCAGGCATATATTTTAAATTTGAAGTTTAAAAATATACGTGCTATGTGTTGAATATAAAGGATCCATATAAAAATTACCAGTGTGCATGAAAAGATTGTTGGGAGAAAAATACAAGCTTATGTATGTCTGACAAATAACATAGTCACTAGCTCCGTCCCAAATTACTTGTCTTAGATTTTATATGTTTTAGTGATAGATCCATCTCTATCTAGACAAATTTAAGACAAGTAATTTGGTACGGAGATAATATGAAAAACAAAGCATCTCTGACAATTCTGGTTTGTATGTTCACTATGAACCATCAATTTGCATGTACTACTAACAATTATCCAAAGATTATACTCCCTCCGTCCCAAAATAAGTGACTCAACTTTATACTAACTTTGTACTAAGGCTAATATAAAGTTGAGTCAGTTATTTTGGGACGGAGGGAGTATTACATTAAAAATGAGATGAATTCAGCAACAAACTATTAGATCAAAAAAATCAACTACACATAGTTGAATAATTCTATTTTTGAAAGGTCTTTGCACTAGTTAGTTTTGCACTCGCATAGTAACATGCTATGGTATGGTGTATTAGGAGAAACAAGCTCAATGCCAATAGCTCAAAAATCATTAAATAATCTACCTCATGCAGAACTTCGTACTTACCAGAGAACTACAATGTTACACCTTAGAATTTCCCAATCCATGAATCAAGATTCTTAGAACCTGTAGAAATGTCAACATGACAAAGAAACACATCATCAGATTCGGGCATCTCTAGGAAAAAGTAAGAACGTTCTATTCTAGAGAAGGTGGGATCATAGATGTTTACGAAAAAAATGTCACTATTTTATTCTTCAAAACAAACCTACTGCAAAAGCTGAATACATATTTAAGAAATGCATCAGTTGTGACCAACATAATGGTTGAACAATCTCGATAAAAGAAGAACTAAGTAATGGCTAAACAATTTTTTGTCAGTGCGTACCCAGTTTTAAGAAATGCTACCCGTGCACCTTTGCTGCCAATATGGCATATCATATAATCAAGAAATTTGATCATTGTCACCACATAGCCCTCTAATCATGTATAATTTGTCCTGTCATTGAATAACTGATCATCAATACCTATATGAATATACAAAATACGGGACTGGACAAAATTTAAGACTGTATAAATAGATATATATTGGCACACTTAACTAGCAAAGGCTCGCTGGGCCAGTTAGTGTAAAAAACTAAAAATCAAGGTTATGGAATAACTAAGTATGCTATGTCATGAGGAGAAGAAACTGAAACCTTAGTGATCTTCTGAACCAGGGGAGGGTGTATCAAGAAATGAGTGGGTTTCCTCACTTTCTCCGACATTGTAGTAACCTGTACATACCCATCTTCCCCTGAAAATGCACACCATCAAATCAAGTAAATCCCTTGCACAATCAGGCAAGGCAAGCTAAATATTTTACAACAATCTTATGTATTTGCGCTCTAGTTTGAAACCTGAGTTGTAGGAGTATTTAGAGACTAACGACTGTTAGCTGACATTTTGCTGGCACATAAAATGCAAGGGAAAAAAATCACATGATGATATACAGGTGAATATATTTAGATACAGTCGACACAAATCTTATTGGTGGCTTGGTAAGTTTTCCTACTAACCTCCCTATCATGGAGTAGCACAACTCCAGCACATATGTGATTTCCAGAGCTCGGAGATTTCATGGTTTGACAACCTGGAGCCAATATCGAGGCAGCCCGGAGCTCCCCGGTATCCTCCAAAACATAGATCACTACAAAAAAAAGACACATCCACGACATTTTGGGCCGAACGAATTTTTTTGTCATACATATGACACTTCTATGACGATAATTGTGACAAAACCCGGTATCATCATAGATGTGGTGGGCTCCTACTTCTATGACAAAAAATCATGACAGAAAATGGGCTTTTCGTCCTGGGCGGGCCGGAGACGCAGCTGCATGACATTCTTTGGGCCATCCATGACGGAAAAAATCATGGAAGAAGCGAGGGGGAGGAAAATTTCGGGGAGTTCTCGGTTACGGTGGGAGGTCAGGGGCCAGCGGTTTTCTCTCGTACATGTACGCGCGTGTGTGCGAGGCGTTGGCTCTAACTGAACCCAAGTGATTGCACTGTAGGCTACGCGTTACTGAACCCGAGCGATCGATCGATGGCTGTTAACTGAACCCGATCGAGCGATTCCTTCGCTACTGCTGCTAACTGAAGCCGATCGATTGGATGAACAGTGAGCGTTGCGGAGGGGGGGGGGGTTGGATGAACAGTGAGC